>NC_057794.1:77034430-77048122 GCF_018294505.1 Triticum aestivum | reverse complement strand
CCGCTGCTGCTTGCCGCGCCTCGCGCCGCCGCCCCCGCTTGCTGTCGCCGCCCTGCAAGCCGCCGCCCCGCCTCCCTCGCCTCGCCGGAGCCCCTCGCTGGAGGTACCGCACCGGAATCCGAGCTACCGGTTTTTTTCTAGAACCGTTTGGTTTTTTAGAAACCCTAGATCCGTTTTTTTCTTTTCGGATCACCGGTTTTTCTTTTTTTTTCGGTTTTCCTGTTTAGCGGACATTCTTCCGAACGTTCGTTTTAACGAACGGTTCTTCGCCCGTTAGTTACAGCTAACGAACGCTCGTTCGCTAGTCTGTTCGTCAGTTTTCTTTTATCGGATTTATTCCACGATTTTCTGATCACGATTTCTGATCTGATCTTAGTTTCTGTTTATCTTTTCGCTCGTTAGTCGGAATCAGGCGATTCAAGCGCCTAGAGTTTCGTATCGAAACCCTCTTTCCGTTTAACTAAATTAAATGAGTTTTTGCTACTTTAAAATTTTACCTAGGTTCAGATTAGTAAACGAAGCTTCTTTTTTCGCCATTTGAGTTTTGTTGCTCCGTTTGATTTGATTCTTTTTGCGAACCGGAGTTCTTAAGTTGAACCTTCTGGTCGACCCCCTTTTATTTGAGTTTTGCTTGTGCATCTCTTGCTTTTTGCTCATGTATGTCATTGTTTGTTTGTGATAGAACACCCGGAGTGCGAAGCGTGCTACTACGAGTCCCTAGGTTTCGTAGACCGTCAGCAAGGCAAGTAACACTTTGATCATATCCCTTTTATCACCCAGTTTTTATGCATTAGTTCCAATCCTCAAACATTGCATGGTTAGGATGTCATTAATATGTGGGTTGGGAAGTAGTTGATGAGTTAGAACCTATTACCCTGTTACATTCAAACCCTGGGAGTTACTTCTACGCTGCTTATATTACTATGCTATGCTATGCTCGTAGACGTGGTTTGGGTTTGAGAGAAATCCATGACAGATGTGAGATTGTTAATTAATGGTTCAAACTTAAGGTGGCAACTTAAATTAACATCTGGGTGGATTGAGGCACCCGAAGTACCCGTGTGATCTTCCTATGGACCGCCACCCACGCTCAAAGGGAACTGAGATGATTCATGCTAGAAACTTCCGTGTGCAGCCACAAGCTATTATGGGCTCTAGCATAGTTGAGTAAGTTACGTGAAGCTCTTGAAGAGGCAGATCAACAGGTAGTGGGATGTAGTTTGGTATTGTCTGTCCGGAGTAGAGAGTTAATGTTTCTGAAAGACTGTGTCTCGGTCATCCGTATCTCAAACACCTTGTAGTGCGAGAAATCCAACGGAGGAGATCGAGTCTTGTGGGGAAAAGTGCGCAAACCTCTACAGAGTGTATAATCTAATCATGATTAGCCGTGTCCCCGGTTATGGACAACTCTTGAGTATCTACTATTTGGGTTATCACATGTATCTCATCATTCTTAAATAATATTGTTGGGATGTTAATTACTTTGATTGGGGTTGAGTTGGAGGAACCTTCTTAATGTTTGTTCAACTACCATCATAGTTAAATTAAAAAATCTATTCCTTTGTTGTAGGGAAAAATTGGCTTTTCGCAAAACTATCACCATAGAGCTTTTCACCAGCCAAATATGCATGTAGTGATAACATTATTCTGTTCTTGCTCTAGTGTGTTACTTTGCCAGCATATTCCATGTGCTGACCCGTTTTCGGGCTGCAACGTATTATGTTGCAGACTTTTCAGACGAGGAGTAAGGTTCGTTAGGTCGTTGCCGTGCAGCTCAGCTATGCCGTTGGAGTTAATGGACTCACTTTATCTTCAAAGCCTTCCACTGTTATCGTATTAGATGGCCTTAAGACATATTATTGTAATAAGTTCTCTTTTGAGACATTCGATGTAATAAGTGTGTGATTGCCACTCTGTTATAAATCCTTCGAGTACTGTGTGTGTCAGCATTACCGATCCAGGGATGACACTGAAGCACAGAGACTTGACCATCTGAGGCTGGGTCGCTACAAGATGGTATCAGAGCACACGCTGAGTGTAGGACACGACCACTAAGATAAACCCTAGGTCACACTTCTCTACTCATTTCTGACTCCTCTCCATTTTCTACTCTTTAGGATGGCGGAGATGAAGAACAAGTTTGCACAACCGGATGAAGACACACCTTTTGGACGCCACTTGAAGGAAGTCACTAGGTACTTGAACATTGGAATACCAAGCTTCACCGGAACGTACAACACCACTTTACCTGAAGAGGAGCACTGGATGGTTCAAGTACAAGTTCCAGGAAGGACGTTCTCGCCAATTTCTAAACCCATAGAGTTTTCTTTTGAAGCACCCACGTGGAGTCTAGGCAAGAGCATGGCAGCCCACATTACCATGGGACGCATTGGAGAGGTCTACAACAGGGAGCTTAAGGACACTATCTACCAAATATGTGGGCACCGAGACGAGCAATGGGAAGTAATCAGCACCAGGAAGGATAGATCCATTGCAGCTTTCATCCAGGAGTTAAACCAGCACATTCGACGCCAGGAGAACCAGATGTGCGCGGACATGATGGACTTGAAGAAGGCGAAGACTAGAATCATCGAGCTGGAGGAAGAACTCAAGTTTACACGTGATGGATATGAGGAGGAAATCAAGACACTACTGGAGAAGAATGATGACTGGAGGCGCCATTGTTCGGCGCTTAGATCGGAATCGACCATGATCTAAATCGCTACGAGTACGACTACCTCATCCGCGTTCTAGTAACGCTTCCGCTTAGCGATCTACAAGGGTATGTAGATGCACTCCCCTTCCCCTTGTTGCTAGATTACTCCATATATTGATCTTGGTGATCCGTAGAAAATTTTAAATTTCTGCTACGATTCCCAACAGTGGTATCAGAGCTAGGTCTATGCGTAGATTCTATGCACGAGTAGAACACAAAGTAGTTGTGGGCGATGATTTGTTCAATGTGCTTGCCGTTACTAGTCTTATCTTGATTCAGCGGCATTGTGGGATGAAGCGGCCCGGACCGACCTTACACGTACACTTATGTGAGACAGGTTCCACCGACTGACATGCACTTGATGCATAAGGTGGCTGGCGGGTGTCTGGCTCTCCCACTTTAGTCGGATCGGATTCGATGAAAAGGGTCCTTATGAACGGTAAATAGCAATTGGCATATCACCGTTGTGGTTTTGCGTAGGTAAGAAACGTTCTTGCTAGAAACCCATTGCAGCCACGTAAAACATGCAATAACAATTAGAGGACGTCTAACTTGATTTTGCAGGGTATGCTATGTGATGTGATATGGCCAAAAGGATGTGATGAATGATATATGTGATGTATGAGATTGATCATGTTCTTGTAATAGGAATCACGACTTGCATGTCGATGAGTATGACATTCGGCAGGAGCCATAGGAGTTGTCTTAATTTATTTATGACCTGCGTGTCAATGAAACCGCCATGTAATTACTTTACTTTATTGCTAACCGTTAGCCATAGTAGTAGAAGTAATAGTTGGCGAGGCAACTTCATGAAGACACGATGATGGAGATCATGGTGTCATGCCGGTGACGATGGTGTTAATGCCGCGCCTCGAAGATGGAGATCAAAGGCGCAAGATGATATTGGCCATATCATGTCACTTTATGATTTGCATGTGATGTTTGTCATGTTTACATCTTATTTGCTTAGAACGACGGTAGCATAAATAAGATGACCCCTCGCAATAATTTCAAGAAAGTGTTCCCCCTAACTGTGCACCGTTGCTAAGGTCCGTTGTTCCGAAGAACCACGTGATGATCGGGTGTGATAGGTTCTAACGTTTGCATACAATGGGTGTAAGCCAGATTTACAGACGCAATACACTTAGGTTAACTTGACGAGCCTAGCATGTACAGACATGGCCTTGGAACACGGAAGACCGAAAGGTCGAACATGAGTCGTATAGTGGATACGATCAACATGAAGATGTTCACCGATGATGACTAGTCCGTCTCACGTGATGATCGGACACAGCCTAGTTGACTTGGATCATGTATCACTTAGATTACTAGAGGGATGTCTATCTAAGTGGGAGTTCATTGAATAATTTGATTAGATGAACTTAATTATCATGAACATAGTCAAAAGGTCTTTGCAAATTGAGGGAGTCCTGGATTAGGGGGTGTCTGGATGGCCGGACTATACCTTCAGCCGGACTCCTGGACTATGAAGATACAAGATTGAAGACTTCGTTCCGTGTCCGGAAGGGACTTTCCTTGGCATGGAAGGCAAGCTTGGCGATACGGATATGCAGATCTCCTACCATTGTAACCGACTCTGTGTAAGCCTAACCCTCTCCGGTGTCTATATAAACCGGAGGGTTTTAGTCCGTAGGACAACATACACAACAACAATCATACCATAGGCTAGCTTCTAGGGTTTAGCCTCTCCGATCTCGTGGTAGATCTACTCTTGTACTGCCCATATCATCAATATTAATCAAGCAGGACGTAGGGTTTTACCTCCATTGAGAGGGCCCGAACCTGGGTAAAACTTTGTGTCCCTTGCCTCCTGTTACCATCCGGCCTAGACGCATAGTTCGGGACCCCCTACCCGAGATCCGCCGGTTTTGACACCGACATTGGTGCTTTCATTGAGAGTTCCTCGGTGTCGTCGCCGTCAGGCTTGATGGCTCCTACGATCATCAATGGCGATGCAGTCCAGGGTGAGACCTTCCTCCCCGGACAGATCTTCGTCTTCGGCGGCTTCACACTGCGGGCCAATTCACTTGGCCATCTAGAGCAGATCGAAAGCTATGCCCCTGGCTGTCAGGTCAGATTTGGAAGCTTAAACTACACGGCTGACATCCGCGGGGACTTGATCTTCGATGGATTCGAGCCACTGCCGAGCGCGCCGCACTGTCACGACGAGCATGATTTAGCTCTGCCACCGAACAGTGCCCTGGAGGCCGCACCCGCATCGGCTTTGACCCTTAATTCAGAGCCAACTGCGCCGATCGAGGATGGGTGGTTGGACGCCACCTCGGGGGCTGCGATCCCAATGGCGATCGAGCCGAACACCAGCCCCGCACTCTGCGAGACTCATGACTCCAAGGAGCCGGACTCCTCTCCGGACTCCGAACCCTCTGCGCCCCTGCCGATCGAATCCGATTGGGCGCCGATTATGGAGTTTACTGCCGTGGACATCTTTCAGCACTCGCCTTTCGGCGATATTCTGAAGACACTGAAGTCTCTCTCTTTATTAGGAGAGCCCTGGCCGGACTATGGTCAGCAAGTTTGGGATTCGGGCGATGAGGAAATTCAAAGCCAACCCACCACCCACTTTGTAGCCACTGTCGACGACTTAACCAACATGCTCGACTTCGACTCCGAAGACATCGACGGTATGGACGCCGATGAAGGAAACGATGAAGAACCAGCGCCTATCAGGCCCTAGAAAGCCACCTCGTCATATGACATATACATGGTGGACACCCCAAAAGAAGGAGATGGCGATGGAACAGCGGAGGATGACCCCTCCAAGAAACAGCCTAAGCGCTGGCGTCAGCGGCGCCGCTCAAAATCCCGCCAAAACAAATACGATGATTCCAGCACGGGAGATAACAATACTCCAGAAAGTGCCAAAGAAAACCCCCTCCAGCAAGATTTAGCACAGGAGGATGGAGAAACCAGCCCTCATGAGAGAGCGGCAGACAGAGAGGTCGAGGACGATAATTATATGCCTCGCTCCGAAGACGAGGCAAGCCTCGACGATGACGAATTCGTTGTGCCAGAGGATCCCGTCGAGCAAGAGCATTTTCAACGCAGGCTTATGGCCATGGCAAGAAGCCTTAAGAAAAAACAGCAACAGCTTAGAGCTGATCAACATTTGCTATTCGACAGATGGACTGAAGTCCTTGCGGCCAAAGAGCATAAACTCGAACGCCCCTCCAAGAGCTACCCAAAGCGCAGGTTGCTACCTCGATTAGAGGAGGAAGCACTTGATGCGGCCGACCGGCCACCTCGTGGCCGCGATAGAGAGGCCTCTCGGCCCTCCACTCAAGCCGCACCCCGTAACAAGGCACGGGAATATGTGCCGGACTTACGAGATATGTTGGAGGACAAGGCAAGGCAAACAAGATCGATCTATGGATCGCGTGGGCGCCCCACGGCTCGAGACGGTAACCGTCACGCCGGCCACAAATTCGGCAGGGCCGAACATAGTAGATAAAGCTCATTGGAGCTACGTTGTGATATAGCCCAGTACAGAGGCGCCGCACACCCACTATGCTTCACAAACGAAATAATGGATCATCAAATCCCCAAGGGTTTCAAACCCGTAAACATCGAATCATATGACGGCACAACAGTGTTGGGGAACGTAGAATAAATTCAAAATTTTCCTACGTGTCACCAAGATCTATCTATGGAGTCATCTAGCAACGAGGGAGGAGTGGATCTACATACCCTTGTAGATCGCGCGCGGAAGCGTTCAAGAGAACGGGGTTGATGGAGTCGTACTCGTTGTGATCCAAATCACCGATGATCCTAGCGCCGAACGGACGGCACCTCCGCGTTCAACACACGTACGGAGCAGCGACGTCTCCTCCTTCTTGATCCAGCAAGGGGAAGGAGAGGTTGATGGAGATCCAGCAGCACGACGGCGTGGTAGTGGAAGTAGCGGGATTCCAACAGGGTTTCGCCAAGCGCTGCGGGAGGAGGGAGATGTGTCATGGCAGGGAGAGGGAGGCGCCAGGGCTTAGGTGCGGCTGCCCTCCCTTCCCCCACTATATATAGGGCCAAGGGAGAGGGGGGGGCAGCCTTGGCCCTTCCTCCAAGGAAGGGTGTGGCCAGGGAGGAGTCCATCCTCCCCAAGGCACCTAGGAGGTGCCTTCCCCTTTTAGGACTCTTTCTTTCCCTTATCTCTTGGCGCATGGGCCTCTTGGGGCTGGTGCCCTTGGCCCATATAGGCCAAGGCGCACACCCCTATAGCCCATGTGGCCCCCCGGGGCAGGTGGACCCCCTTGGTGGACCCCCGGACCCCTTTCGGCACTCCCGGTACAATACCGATAATGCGCGAAACTTTTCAGGCGACCAAACCAAGACTTCCCATATATAAATCTTTACCTCCGGACCATTCCGGAACTCCTCGTGACGTCCGGGATCTCATCCAGGACTCCAAACAACTTTCGGGTTACCGCATACTAATATCTCTATAACCCTAGCGTCACCGAACCTTAAGTGTGTAGACCCTACGGGTTCGGGAGACATGCAGACATGATCGAGATGACTCTCCGGTCAATAACCAACAGCGGGATCTGGATACCCATGTTGGCTCCCACATGTTCCACGATGATCTCATCGGATGAACCACGATGTCAAGGACTTAATCAATCCCGTATACAATTCCCTTTGTCTAGCGGTACGATACTTGCCCGAGATTTGATCATCGGTATCCCGATACCTTGTTCAATCTCGTTACCGGCAAGTCTCTTTACTCGTTTCGTAACACATCATCCCGTGATCAACTCCTTGATCACATTGTGCACATTATGATGATGTCCTACCGAGTGGGCCCAGAGATACCTCTCCGTTTACATGGAGTGACAAATCCTAGTCTCGATTCGTGCCAACCCAACAGACACTTTCGGAGATACCTGTAGTGTACCTTTATAGCCACCTAGTTACGTTGTGACGTTTGGCACACCCAAAGCACTCCTACGGTATCTGGGAGTTGCACAATCTCATGGTCTAAGGAAATGATACTTGACATTAGAAAAGCTTTAGCATACGAACTACATGATCTTGTGCTAGGCTTAGGATTGGGTCTTTGTCCATCACATCATTCTCCTAATGATGTGATCCCGTTATCAATGACATCCAATGTCCATGGTCAGGAAACCGTAACCATCTATTGATCAACGAGCTAGTCAACTAGAGGCTTACTAGGGACATGGTGTTGTCTATGTATCCACACATGTATATGAGTTTCCTATCAATACAATTCTAGCATGGATAATAAACGATTATCATGAACAAGGAAATATAATAATAACTAATTTATTATTGCCTCTAGGGCATATTTCCAGCAGTCTCCCACTTGCACTAGAGTCAATAATCCAGTTCACATCGATATGTGATTAACACTCAAGGTCACATCCCCATGTGACTAACACCCAAAGAGTTTACTAGAGTCAATAATCTAGTTCACATTACCATGTGACTAACACTCGATGAGTTCTGGGTTTGAACATGTTATGCTTGTGAGAGATGTTATAGTCAACGGGTCTGAATCTTTCAGATCCGTATGTACTTCGCAAATCTCTATGTCATCTTGTAGATGCAGCTACTACGCTATATTTGGAGCCATTTCAAATAACTGTTCTACTTGGAGCTATTGTAAATTGTTGCTCCATTATACGCATCCGGTATCTCTACTCAGAGCTATCCGAATAGGTGTTAAGCTTGCATCAACGTAACTCTTTACGTCGAACTCTTTATCACCTGCATAACCGAGAAACATATCCTTATTCCTCTAAGGATAATTTAGACCGCTATCTGGTGATCTACTCCTAGATTACCTTTGTACCCTCTTGCCAGATATGTGGCAAGGCACACATCAGGTGCGGTACTCAGCATGGCATACCGTATAGAGCCTATGACAAAAGCATAGGGGACGACCTTCGTCCTTCCTCTTTCTTCTGCCGTGGTCGAGCTTCAAGTCTTAACTTCATACCTTACAACTCAGGCAAGAACTCCTTCTTTGACTGGTCCATCTTGAACACCTTCAAGATCATGTCAAGGTATGTGCTCATTTGAAAGTACCATTAAGAATTTTGATCTATCCTTATAGATCTTGATGCTCAAGGTTCAAGTAGCTTAATCCAGGCTTTCCATTGAAAAATACTTTCCAAATAACCCTATATGCTTTCTAGAAATTCTACGTCATTTCTGATCAACAATATGTCAACATATATTTATCAGAAATTCTATAGTGCTCCCACTCACTTCTTTGGAAATACAAGTTTCTCATAAATTTTGTATACACCCAAAACTTTGATCATCTTATCAAAGCATACATTCCAACTCCGAGATGCTTACTCCAGTCCTTAGAAGGATTGATGGAGCTTTGCATACTTATTAGCATCTTTCAGGATTAACCAAACCTTCCAGTTGTACCACATACAACCTTTCCTCAAAAATCGTCGAGGAAACAATGGTTTTTGGCATCCTATCTGCAAGATTTCACAAATAATGCAGTAATTGCTAATATAATTCCAACAGACTCTTAGCATCGCTATGAGTGAGAAAATCTCATCGCAGTCAACTCCTTGAACTTGTCGAAAAACATCTTAACGACAAGTCGAGCTTTCTTAATGGTGATACCTACCATCATTGTCCGTCTTCCTTTTTAAAATCCATATGTACCTAACAGCCTTACGACCATCAAGTAGTTCTCCCAAAGTCTACACTTTGTTTTCATATATGGATCCTCTCTCGAATTATATGGCCTCGAGCCATTTTGGAATCCAGGCCCACCATCGCTTCTCCATAGCTCGTAGGTTCATTGTTGTCTAGCAACATGACTTCCAAGACAGGATTACGTACCACTCTGAAGTAGTACGCATCCTTGTCATCCCACGAGGTTTGGTAGTGACTTGATCTGAAGTTTCATGATCACTATCATAAGCTTCCACTTCAATTGGTGTAGGTGCCACAGGAACAACTCCTGTGCCCTGCCACACACTAGTTGAAGAGACGGTTCAATAACCTCATCAAGTCTCTACCATCCTCCCACTCAATTCTTTCGAGAGAAACTTTTCCTCGAGAAAGGACCCGATTCTAGAAACAATCCCTTATTGCTTTCGGATCTGAGACAGGAGGTATACCCAACTGTTTTGGGTGTCGTATGAAGATGCATTTATCCGCTTTGGGTTCGAGCTTATCAGCCTGAAACTTTTTCACATAAGCGTCGCAGCCCCAAACTTCTAAGAAATGACAGCTTAGGTTTCTCTAAACCATAGTTCATATGGTGTCATCTCATCGGAATTACGTGGTGCCCTATTTAAAGTGAATGTGGTTGTCTTTAATGCCTAACCCATAAACTATCGTGGTAATTCGATAAGAGACATCATGGTATGCATCATATCCAATAGGGTGCAGTTATGATGTTCGGACACACCATCACACTATGGTGTTCCAGGCTGTATTAGTTGTGAAACAATTTCCACAATGTCTTAATTCTGTGCCAAACTCGTAATTCAGATATTCATCTCTATGAACATATCATAGATATTTTATCCTCTTGTCACAATGATCTTTCAACTTCACCCTGAAATTACTTGAACCTTTCAATAATTCAGACTCGTGATTCATCAAGTAAATATACTCAACATCTACTCAAATCATCTGTGAAGTAAGAACATAACGATATCCACTACATGCCTCAGCACTCATTGGATTGCACACATCAAAATGTATTACTTCCAACAAGTTGCTTTCTAGTTCCATTTTACTGAAAACGAGGCTTTCAGTCATCTTGCCCATGTGGTATGATTTGCATGTCTCAAGTGATTCAAAATCAAGTGAGTCCAAATGGTCCATTTGCATGGAGTTTCTTCATGCATATACACCAATAGACATGGTTCGCATGTCTTCAAACCTTTCAAAACAAGTGAGCCCAAAGATCCATCAACATGGAGCTTCTTCATGCGTTTTATACCGATATGACTTACGTGGCAGTGCCACAAGTAGGTGGTACTATCATTACTATCTTTTGGCATGAACATGTGTATCACTACGATCGAGATTCAATAAACCATTCATTTTAGGAGTAAGACCATTGAAGGTATTATTCAAATAAACAGAGTAACCATTATTCTCCTTAAATGAATAACCGTATCGCGATAGACATAATCCAATCATGTCTATGATCAACGCAAACACCAAATAACAATTATTTAGGTTTTAATACCAATCTCGATGGTAGAGGGAGCGCGCGATGCTTGATAATATCAACCTTGGAAACACTTCCAACACATATCGTCGGCTCACCTTTAGCTAGTCTCTGTTTATTCCGTAGCTTTTATTTCGAGTTACTAACACTTAGCAACCGAACCGGTATCTAATACCCTGGTGCTACTAGGAGTACTAGTAACATACACATTAACATAATGTATATCCAATATACTTCTATCGACAGTCTTCTCATCTACCAAGTATCTAGGGTAATTCTGCTCCAGTGGCTGTTCCCCTTTATTACAGAAGCACTTAGTCTCGGGCTTGGGTTCAACCTTGGGTTTCTTCACTAGAGCAGCAGCTGATTTGCCGTTTCATGAAGCATCCCTTTTTGCCCTTGCCCTTCTTGAAACTAGTGGTTTCACCAACCATCAACAATTGATGTTCCTTCTTGATCTCTACTTTTGTGGTGTCAAACATCGCGAATATCTCAAGGATCATCATATATATCCCTGATATATTATAGTTCATCACGAAGCTCAAGCAGCTTGGTGGTAATGACTTCGGAGAACCATCACTATTTCATCTGGAAGATCAACTCCCACTCGATTCAAGCGATTGTTGTACTCAGACAATCTGAGCACAAGTTCAACAATTGAGATTTTCTCCCTTAGTTTGCAGGCTAAGAAAATCGTCGGAGGTCTTATACCTCTTGACGTGGGCACGAGCCTGAAATCCCAATTTCAGCCCTCGAAACATCTCATATGTTTTTCGATGTTTCAAAACGTCTTTGGTGCCTCAACTCTAAGCCGTTTAACTGAACTATCACGTAGTTATCAAAATGTGTATGTCAGATGTTCGCAACATCCATAGACAACGTTCGAGGTTCAGCATACTGAGCGGTGCATTAAGGACATAAGCCTTCTATGAAGCAATGAGGACAAACCTCAGTTTACGGACCTAGTCGGCATAATTACTACTATCAACTTTCAACTAAATTTTCTCTAGGAACATATCTAAATAGTAGAACTGAAGCGCGAGCTACGACATAATTTGCGAAGACCTTTTGACTATGTTCAGGATAATTAAGTTCATCTTGTGAACTCCCACTCAGATAGACATCCCTCTAGTCATCTAAGTGATTACATGATCCGAGTCAACTAGGCCGTGTCCGATCATCACGTGAGACGGACTAGTCAACATCGGTGAACATCTTCATGTTGATCGTATCTACCATACGACTCATGCTCTACCTTTCGGTCTTTTGTGTTCCGAGGCCATGTCTATACATGATAGGCTCGTCAAGTCAACCTAAGTGTTTTGCATGTGTTCTGAGGCCATGTCTGTACATGCTAGGCTCGTTAACACCCGTTGTATTCGAACGTAAGAATCTATCACACCCGATCATCACGTGGTGCTTCAAAACGACGAACTTTCGCAACGGTGCACAGTTAGGGGGAACACTTTCTTGAAATTATTATGAGGGATCATCTTATTTACTACCGTCGTTCTAACTAAACAAGATGCATAAACATGATAAACATCACATGCAATCAAATAGTGACATGATATGGCCATCATCACTTTGCTCCTCTTGATCTCCATCTTCGGGGCTCCATGATCATCATCATCACCGGCATGACACCATGATCTCCATCATCATGATCTCTATCATCGTGTCTTCATGAAGTTGTCTCGTCAACTATTACTTCTACTACTACAGCTAACAGTTAGCAATAAAGTAAAGTAATTACATGACGTTTATGTTGACACGCAGGTCATAAATAAATTAAGACAACTCCTATGGCTCCTGCCGGTTGTCATACTCATCGACATGCAAGTCGTGATTCCTATTACAAGAACATGATCAATCTCATACATCACATATATCATTCATCACATCCTTTTGGCCATATCACATCACATAGCATACCCTGCAAAAACAAGTTAGACGTCCTCTAATTGTTGTTTGCATGTTTTATGTGGCTGTTATGGGTTTCTAGCAAGAATGTTTCTTACCTACGCAAAAACCACAACGTGATATGCCAATTGCTATTTACCCTTCATAAGGACCCTTTTCATCGAATCCGATCCGACTAAAGTGGGAGAGACAGACACCCGCTAGCCACCTTATGCAACTAGTGCATGTCAGTCGGTGGAACCAGTCTCACGTAAGAGTACGTGTAAGGTCGGTCCGGGCCGCTTCATCCCACAATGCCACCAAATCAAGATTGGACTAGTAACGGTAAGCATATTGAACAAAATCAACGCCCACAACTACTTTGTGTTCTACTCGTGCATAGAAACTACACATAGACCTAGCTCATGATGCCACTGTTGGGGAACGTAGCATAAATTCAAAATTTTCCTACGTGTCACCAAGATCTATCTATGGAGTCATCTAGCAACGAGGGAGGAGTGGATCTACATACCCTTGTAGATCGCGCGTGGAAGCGTTCAAGAGAACGGGGTTGATGGAGTCGTACTCGTCGTGATCCAAATCACCGATGATCCTAGCGCCGAACGGACGGCACCTCCGCGTTCAACACACGTACAGAGCAGCGACGTCTCCTCCTTCTTGATCCAGCAAGGGGAAGGAGAGGTTGATGGAGATCCAGCAGCACGACGGCGTGGTGGTGGAAGTAGCGGAATTCCAACAGGGCTTCGCCAAGCGCTGCGGGAGGAGGGAGATGTGTCATGGGAGGGAGAGGGAGGCGCCAGGGCTTAGGTGCGGCTGCCCTCCCTTCCCCCACTAT
>NC_057794.1:76939702-77034147 GCF_018294505.1 Triticum aestivum | reverse complement strand
GGGGTGCAGCCTTGGCCCTTCCTCCAAGGAAGGGTGCGGCCAGGGAGGAGTCCATCCTCCCCAAGGCACCTAGGAGGTGCCTTCCCCTTTTAGGACTCTTTCTTTCCCTTATCTCTTGGCGCATGGGCCTCTTGGGGCTGGTGCACTTGGCCCATATAGGCCAAGGCGCACACCCCTATAGCCCATGTAGCCCCCTCGGGGCAGGTGGACCCCCTTGGTGGACCCCCAGACCCCTTTCGGCACTCTCGGTACAATACCGATAATGCGCGAAACTTTTCCGGCGACCAAAACAAGACTTCCCATATATAAATCTTTACCTCCGGACCATTCCGGAACTCCTCATGACGTCAGGGATCTCATCCGGGACTCTGAACAACTTTCGGGTTACCGCATACTAATATCTCTATAACCCTAGCGTCACCGAACCTTAAGTGTGTAGACCCTACGGGTTCGGGAGACATGCAGACATGATCGAGATGACTCTCCGGTCAATAACCAACAGCGGGATCTGGATACCCATGTTGGCTCCCACATGTTCCACGATGATCTCATCGGATGAACCACGATGTCAAGGACTTAATCAATCCCGTATACAATTCCCTTTGTCTAGCGGTACGATACTTGCCCGAGATTCGATCGTCGGTATCCCGATACCTTGTTCAATCTCGTTACCGGCAGGTCTCTTTACTCATCTCGTAACACATCATCCCGTGATCAACTCCTTGATCACATTGTGCACATTATGATGATGTCCTACCGAGTGGGCCCAGAGATACCTCTCCATTTACACGGAGTGACAAATCCCAGTCTCGATTCGTGCCAACCCGACAGACACTTTCGGAGATACCTGTAGTGTACCTTTATAGCCACCCAGTTACGTTGTGACGTTTGGCACACCCAAAGCACTCCTACGGTATCTGGGAGTTGCACAATCTCATGGTCTAAGGAAATGATACTTGACATTAGAAAAGCTTTAGCATACGAACTACATGATCTTGTGCTAGGCTTAGGATTGGGTCTTTGTCCATCACATCATTCTCCTAATGATGTGATCCCGTTATCAATGACATCCAATGTCCATGGTCAGGAAACCGTAACCATCTATTGATCAACGAGCTAGTCAACTAGAGGCTTACTAGGGACATGGTGTTGTCTATGTATCCACACATGTATCTGAGTTTCCTATCAATACAATTCTAGCATGGATAATAAACGATTATCATGAACAAGGAAATATAATAATAACTAATTTATTATTGCCTCTAGGGCATATTTCCAACAAACAGATCCTGCGGTATGGATCGAGGATTATCTCCTTCATATCCACATGGCCCGCGGCGATGATTTCCACGCCATCAAATACCTCCCACTCAAGCTTAAAGGACCAGCTCGGCATTAGCTTAACAACTTGCCAACAGGATCAATCAGTTGTTGGGAGGACCTGGAAGCCGCATTCCTCGACAATTTCCAGGGCACTTATGTGCGACCCCCAGACGCCGATGACCTAAGTCACGTAATTCAGCAGCCAGAGGAATCAGCCAGGCAATTCTGGACACGGTTCCTAACAAAGAAAAATCAAATAGTTGACTGTCCGGACGCTGAGGCCCTATCAGCCTTCAAGCACAATATCCATGACGAGTGGCTTGCCCGACACCTTGGACAGGAAAAGCCGAAGTCTATGCCCGCACTCACGACACTCATGACCCGCTTTTGCGCGGGAGAAGATAGCTAGCTTTCTCGTAGCAACAATATGACCAAGAACCCTGATAATTCAGATACTAGGGACAGTAGTGGCAGGTCGCGTCGCAACAAGCAGAAGCACCGCATTAACGGCGACAATGCTGAGGATACGGCAGTTAATGCCGGATTCAGAGGCTCTAAATCCGGTCATCGGAAAAAACCATTTAAAAGGAATCCTAGGGGCCCGTCCATTTTGGACCGTATACTCAACCGCTTGTGCCAGATACATGGCACCCCCAAAAAGACGGTCAATCACACCAACAGGGATTGTTGGGTGTTCAAGCAGGCAGGCAAGTTAAATGCCGAAAATGAAGACAAGGGGCTGCATAGCGATGACGACGAGGAGCCCCGGCCGCCGAACAACAGTGGACAAAAGGGTTTCCCCCCACAAGTGCGGACAGTGAACATGATATACGCAACCCACGTCCCCAAAAGGGAGCGGAAGCGCGCGTTAAGGGACGTATATGTGGTAGAGCCAGTCGCCCGATCACCTTTGATCGAAGGGACCATCCCACTAGCACTCGTCATGGCGGATTCGCCGCATTGGTTCTAGACCCAATTATTGACGGATTTCATCTCACTAGAGTCCTTATGGACAGCGGCAGTAGCCTGAACCTGCTTTACCAGGATACAGTGTGGAAAATGGGCATAGATCCCTCGAGGATTAAGCCCACCAAAACGACCTTTAAAGGCGTAATACCAGGTGTAGAGGCCAACTGTACAGGCTCAGTCACACTTGCAGTGGTCTTCGGATCTCCGGATAATTTCCGAAGCGAGGAGTTAATCTTCGACATAGTCCCATTCCGCAGTGGCTATCACGCACTGCTCGGGCGAACCGCATTCGCCAAGTTCAATGTGGTACCGCACTATGCATACCTTAAGCTCAAGATGCCAGGCCCTCGAGGAGTAATTACGGTCAATGGAAACACCGAACGCTCCCTCCAAACGGAGGAGCACATGGCGGCCCTTGCATCGGAAGTACAAAGCAGCCTCTCCAGGCAGTTCTCCAGTCTGGCCATTAAACAACCGGACACCGTCAAGCGCGCCCGGAGTAACCTACAACAAGACCGCCTGGCACGATCCGAGCAGGCGTAGCAATGCGGCCCAACCCCAGCCCTCGCAAAAATGCGACACCAGTACTTCGCGTACATAACTACGCTCTAGAAATACCATGGGTACAGGGGGAGGGGCACCATCACAGCATGCCCGAAACACGGCTTAAACCGCACCAGGGGCTGCCGATTTTTTAATTTTCTCTTACTTTCAGGACTCCACTCTTCGGAAGGCCTGTCCGGCAGTTCAATTGCTGCACAAATGGTGCAAGAACCAGGGAAGCAGACAAGCCACGCCGCATTACAGAACTCCCAGGTGGTCTCTATCACGAGTAGTATACCTATTTCGCATACTATTCCGTAGCTTGCCCCTGGAATGGACATGTTACATAGTCCAACCTTTTGCTTATCGCATTATTTGTATCGTTCTGCTTTGATCGCATCCCTCTTAAATAAACAGTGCATAGCTTTTGTCTATTTTTGCATTACTCTTTATATATATATGTTCCTTAATGACATATTGCACCCATACACTTTGGTACGGCCTAAATACACCAGGGGCTTTAGTACCCCTTAATATGGTGTGAGAAGTCCGAACACTTTAACAAGTGCAACACCCCGAACTTATAGCATTATATGCATCGGCTCCAAATCATCTCTTGGGTCAATAGTTAGGTTTGCCCGGCTCCTATGTTTTGGTGCCTTACGTTCCGCTATATCGGCTAAGGTAGCACTAAGAGAACCACTGTGATTGTGCCCCAGTTGAGCTGGGTCGAGCACCTCAGTGGAGAAAGCTAAAACTGACTATCATGATGAAGCGAGAGCTGGTCGCAGTTCGAGAGGTTTTTCGAGTCCCTAACGACTTATGCCGCTTAGAGCGAGGAGCCGGCTCTGTCCGGCCAAGGCATGGATAGCGCCTCGAACTCGGTCTTCCGAATACGAGGGGCTTCGCCGAAATTTAAAATTATAGAATTGTATGGCTAAGTGAGAGTGTTCACGCATTATAGTCCGATTGCCTTGTTCGTTGGGCTGAGCGCCTCCCTCGAAGGACCCAAACATGGGAAAAAGAGCGCTCAGGTTTATCCCCGAACACCCCAGCACTAGCGGCACGGGGGCAGAAGCCGACGACTTGCCATCTCTCAGAATTGATAAACAGCCGCACAGAAGGTAATATTTTAAATTCCAACAGCATTGCTTAGCGCATATGAACAAGTTTTCAGTGCACAGGACAAAATGAGCAAGTTTCACTCAAAAATTACATCCCTAGAACATTCATCCTCCACAAGGCAGGCACCCTTCAGAACATCCTTATAATAATTCTCGGGCTTGCGATGCTCTTTCCCCGGCGGTGGCCCGTCCTTCACAAGGTTCTCAGCATCCAGCTTGCCCCAGTGCACCTTAGCACGGGCAAGGGCCCTACGGGCACCTTCAATGCATACGGAGCGCTTGATGACTTCGAGCCTTGGATAGGCCTCCACCAGCCGCCGCACCAGCCCGAAATAGCTCCCAGGCAGAGCCTCTCCAAGCCACAGCCGAACTATGAGGCCCTTCATGGCCTATTCGGCCGCCTTGTAGAGCTCGACCAGTTGCTTCAACTGGTCGCTCAGGGGCACGGGGTGTCCGGCCTCGGCATACTGAGACCAGAACACCTTGTCTATCGAGCTGCCCTCCTCGACTCGATAGAATGCGGCGGCATCGGACACACTCCGGGGAAGATCTGGGAATGCTCCTGGAGAGCTCCGGATTCGGGTAAGTAACAAGTAACTCACGTTTATGTGTTTGCTTTGCATAAAGAATGCCTTACCCGCCGCTATCTTCTTCACCTCATCCAACTCCTGGAGGGTCTTCTGGGATTCGGCCTTGGCAGACTTGGCATTTTTAATAGCCACCGCGAGCTCGGACGCTCGCATCTTTGAGTCAAGCTCCAAACTCTCATGTTTTTCCATGAGAGCCTGGAGCTCTTGCCGCACCTTGCCAACCTCGGCCTCATACTTCTCCCGCTCGGTGCACTCCGTGGCCGCCCTCTTCTCGGCCTCGACCAGCGCTTGCTTAAGGGTCGCCACCTCAGACGTGGCCCCTACAATAGCCATGATAATCCTATCATTTTTTGCAGTTGCACCTTTATATATATATATATATATTTAAACAAGGTATTTCTTACCTTCATTGTCCTCGAGCTGCTTCTTGGCACGCCCGAGCTCTTGCTCGGACCGCTCGAGGTTCTGCTTTAGTGTGTCCACTTCTGCAGTCAGTGTGGCAGACGCAAGCAGAGAAGCCTGCACACGCATATCGACTCCTTTTTGTTAGACTCCTGCGAATTTTATTTGATCCTCTATTCGGCTTTTCTTCCCGAACGCCAAATAGAGCATCACGGGCTACTTTCTATGTGGTAATATTATTTACACATTCTTTACTTACCTCAAAGCCTGTTAAAAGGCTAGTACAAGCTTCAGTCAGTCCGCCCTTGGCGGACTGAACCTTCTGGACCACCGCACTCATAATGGTGTGGTGCTCCTCGTCGATGGAGGCGCCTTGGAGCGCCTCCAACAGATTGTCCGGCGCCTCCGGTTGGATGGGGGTCACCGGCACGGTGGGCTTGCTCCTCTTGGAAGGAGGTCCCCCGCCGGACTCTGGAACCTTTGAAGGTTCCGGAGTGGTGTCCGGCCTAGAGCCAGACTTGGAGCCCTGGGGGGTTTCATCCCCTTTCCTCCTGGAGTCCGGGAGGTCGCCTTGCGGCGCCTCCAGGACCACCTCCTCCCGGCTTGGAACCTGTTGAGACAACACTTCGGTGTCGTCCGTAGGGCGGGGGGAGGAAGCCGTCGGAAGCGAGTTCACATCCGACGAGTCCAGTGAGCCGCTCGACAATGCGTCGAGCCGGTCTTCTGGTGGGCTGCATAAACATATTCGACATAAGGGAAAGCTGTGCAATAAACAAATACTATGAATTACTCTGGTATCCGGATACTTACGATTTTGCCAGGGGCTTGGCCCTGGGCGGCCACTCCTTTCCGCCGTCGTCGGCGTCGGTGGAGTAGTCCGTAGGAAGGGTTTTCCCCTTCTTGGACCCTCTGGCCTCCCCAGAGAGGGCGTCCTTCCTTTTCTTCTCTCCTCCCGCCGGAGGGGGAGAGGTCTCTTCTTCTTCCTCCTCGTCTTCACGGGAGGAATGCGCCTCTCAACCGTCGGATGATGGATCCGACACCTCCTGGCGCCAGGCACTCTTTTGAGTCCCCCTAGCCTTTTTCGCGGCCTTCTTCTCCAGCACCACATAGGGTGCCGGAACCAGCAGCTTCGCCAAGCGAGCGTCCGCTGGGCCTTCGGGCAAAGGAGTCGGACAGTTGATCTGTCCGGACGTCACCTGCCAATCCTGTCAAAGGTAAGGGAGCTTAGATCCCGCATGGAGCCAAACTATGAAAAACGGATACCCTGTAAAAGGAAAAAAACAGCTTACCGCATGAGCGTGATGCTGCGTACTGAATCCGCGATCCTCAGTAGTGGATGCGGGGGCCTCGGCGGCCTTGAAAAGCACCTTCCAAGCATCTTCGTACATCGTGTCGAAGAGCCTGCTCAGAGTTTGGTGCCGCGCCGGGTCGAATTCCCACAGGTTGAAAGCCCGTTGTTGACACGGGAGGATCAGGCGGATGAGCATAACCTGGACTACGTTGACAAGTTTGAGCTTCTTGTCCACCAGGGTTTGGACGCATGCTTGGAGTCCGGTCAGCTCTCCTTTTTACCCCACGACAGGCCCGTCTCCTTCCAGGAGGTGAGCCGCGTAGGGGGTCTGGATCGAAACTCGGGGGGGTGCGACCCATTTGGGGTCGCGTGGCTCGGCGATGTAAAACCACCCCGATTGCCACCCCTTCAGGGTCTCCACAAAGGAGTCCTCGAGCCATAAGACGTTGGCCATCTTGCCCACCATGGCGCCTCCGCACTCCGCCTGGTTGCCGTGCACCACCTTCGGCTTGACATTGAAAGTCTTGAGCCATAGGCCGAAATGGGGGCGGATGCGGAGGAAAGCCTCGCACACGACGATAAACGCCGAGATGTTGAGGAGAAAGTTTGGGGCCAGATCGTAGAAATCCAGGCCATAGTAGAACATGAGCCCCCGGACAAATGGGTGAAGAGGGAAACCCATTCCGCGGAGGAAATGGGGGAGGAACACCACCCTCTCATGGGGCCTAGGGGTGGGGATGAGCTGCCCCTTTTCGGGAAGCCGGTACGCAATGTCGTTAGACAAGTATCCAGCCTTCCTCAGTTTTTTGATGTGTCCCTCCATGATGGAGGAGACCATCCACTTGCCTCCCGCTCCGGACATGGCTGGAGAAGGTTGAGGTGCGGAGTGCGGACTTGGGCACTGGAGCTCGAGTGTGCGAGAATGGATAAGCAAGGGAGGAAGAAGGCGTAGGTGAAAAGGTGGATCCTTATCCCCTTATATGGGTGGACGCAACTACGTGTCCCCACCATCCTGGTAAAACTCGCTTATCTCCAAGCGCCGTAATCAATGGCACGGTTGGGTTACCCACGCCCGTATTGATGAGAATCCCGGAATAAGGGGACACGATCTCTACTTTAACAAGACGTGCCAAGGAAACCGCCTCGCATGACGCACTGAGGTGGGATAATGAAACGACTCGGATAAAGGCTTGGCCGTGGTGTGTCACACTACGGAATACGTCAGCAGATTAGATTTGTGTAAATATTATTCTCTCTATGGCAATATGTGGAAACTTATTTTGCAGAGTCGGACACTATCTTTGTGTTCAAAATCTTCTATGAAGTACTTGGAGGAGGAACCCGCCTTGCAATGCCGAAGACAATCTGCGCGCCGGACTCGTCGTCATTGAGGCCTGGTTCAGGGGCTACTGAGGGAGTCCTGGATTAGGGGTTGTCCGGATGGCCGGACTATACCTTCAGCCGGACTCCTGGACTATGAAGATACAAGATTGAAGACTTCGTCCCATGTCCGTAAGGGACTTTCCTTGGCATGGAAGGCAAGCTTGGCGATACAGATATGCAGATCTCCTACCATTGTAACCGGCTCTGTGTAACCCTAACCCTCTCTGGTGTCTATATAAACCGGAGGGTTTTAGTCCGTAGGACAACATACACAACAACTATCATACCATAGGCTAGCTTCTAGGGTTTAGCCTCTCCGATCTCGTGGTAGATCTACTCTTGTACTACCCATATCATCAATATTAATCAAGCAGGACGTAGGGTTTTACCTCCATCGAGAGGGCCCGAACCTGGGTAAAACTTCGTGTCCCTTGCCTCCTGTTACCATCTGTCCTAGACGCATAGTTCGGGACCCCCTACCCAAGATCCGCCGGTTTTGACACCGACACAAATTATGTCATAGCTCACGCCTTGGTTCTACTGTTTTAGATATGTTCCTAGAGAAAATTTAGTTGACAATTATGCGGACTGGGTCCGTGAACTGAGGATTGTCCTCATTGCTGCACAGAAGGGTTATGTCCTTAATGCATCGCTCAGTGTGTTGAACCTCGAGCATCGTCTGTAAATGTTGGGAAACATTTGACATACAGGTTTTGATGACTACATGATAGTTCAGTACGTAATACTAATGTTTTAGAATCGTGGCACCAAAGACGTGAAACGTCACAGAACATATGAGATGTTCTAGAGACTGAAATTGGAATTTCAGACTAGTGCCCACGTCAATAGGTATGAGACCTCTAACAAGTTTCTTAGGCCTGCAAACTAAGGGAGAAAAACTCAATCATTGAGCATGTGCTCAGATTGTCTGAGTACTGCAATCGCTTGAATCGAGTGGGAGTTAATCTTCCAGATGAGATAGTGATGGTTCTCCATAGTCACTGCCACCAAGCTATTGGAGCTTCGTGATGAACTATAATATATCAGGGATAGACATGATGATCCTTGAGCAACTCGTGATGTTTGACACCGCGAAAGTAGAAATCAAGTAGGAGCATCTATTGTTGATGGTTAAACCACTAGTTGCAAGAAGGGCAAGGGAAAGAAGGGATACTTCATGAGACGGCAAATCAGTTGCTGCTCTAGTGAAGAAACCCAAGGTTGAACCAAACCCGAGACTAAGTGCTTCTATAATGAGGGGAACAATCACTGAAGCAGAACTACCCTAGATACTTGGTAGATGAGAAGGCTAGCAAGGTCGACAGAAGTATTTTGGATATACGTCATATTACTGTGTACTTTACTAGTACTCCTAGTAGCACCACGGTAATAAATACCGGTTCGGTTGCTAAGCGTTAGTAACTCAAAATAAAAGGCTGCGGAGACTAGCTAAAGGTGAGATGACGATATGTGTTGGAAGTGTTTCCAAGGTTGATGTGATCAAACATCGCACGCTCCCTCTACCATCGGGATTGGTGTTAAACCGAAATAATTGCTATTTGGTGTTTGCGTTGAGCATAGACATGATTGGATTATGTTTATCACCACACGGTTATTCATTTAAGGAGAATAATGGTTACTCTGTTTATTTGAATACTACCTTCAATGGTCTTGCACCTAAAATGAATGGTTTATTGAATCTCGATCGTAGTGATACACATGTTCATGCCAAAAGATATAAGATAGTAATGATAGTACCACGTACTGGTGGCACTGCCATTTGAGTCATGTTGGTATAAAACGCATGAAGAAGCTCCATGTTGATGGATCTTTGGACTCACTCGTTTTGAAAAGATTGAGACATGCGAACCATGTCTATTGGTAGATATGCATGAAGAAACTCCATGCAGATGGCTCGTTTGGACTCACTTGATTTTGAATCACTTGAGACATGCAAATCATACCACATGGGCAAGATGACTGAAAGGCCTCGTTTTCAGTAAGATGGAACAAGAAAGCAACTTGTTGGAAGTAATACATTTTGATGTGTGCAGTCCAATGAGTGCTGAGGCACGTAGTGGATATCGTTATGTTCTTACTTCACAGATGATTTGAGTAGATGCTGAGTATATTTACTTGATGAAACACAAGTCTGAATTATTGAAAGGTTTAAGTAATTTCAGAGTGAAGTTGAAGATCATCGTGAAAAGATGATAAAATGTCTATGATATGAGAGATGAATATCTGAGTTACGACTTTGGCACACAATTAAGACATTGTGGAAATTGTTTCAAAACTAATACCGCCTGGACCACCATAGTGTGATGGTGTGTCCGAACATCACAACTGCACCCTATTGGATATGGTGCATACCATGATGTCTCTTATCGAATTACCACTATCGTTTATGGGTTAGGCATTAGAGACAACCACACTCACTTTAAATAGGGCACCACACAATTCCGTTGAGACGACACCGTATGAACTATGGTTTAGAGAAACCTAAGCTGTCGTTTCTTAAAAGTTTGGGGCTGCGATGCTTATGTGAAAAAGTTTCAGGCTGATAAGCTCGAACCCAAAGAGGATAAATGCATCTTCATAGAATCCCAAAAATAGTTGGGTATACCTCCTATTTCATATCCGAAAGAAAAAGTGATTGTTTCTAGAAATGGGTCCTTTCTCGAGGAAAAGTTTCTCTTGAAAGAATTGAGTGGGAGGATGGTGGAGACTTGATGAGGTTATTGAACCGTCACTTCAACTAGTGTGTAGCAGGGCACAGGAAGTTGTTCCTGTGGCACCTACACCAATTGAAGTGGAAGCTTATGATAGTGATGATGAAACTTCGGATAAAGTCACTACCAAACCTCATAGGTCGACAAGGATGCATACTACTTCAGAGTGGTACGTAATCCTGTCTTGGAAGTCATGTTGCTAGACAACAATGAACCTACGAGCTATGGAGAAGTGATGGTGGGCCCAGATTCCGAAGAATGGCTCGAGGCCATAAAATCCGAGAGAGGATCCATGTATAAAAGAAAGTATAGACTTTGAAAGAACCACTTGATGGTCGTAAGGCTGTTGGGTGCAGATGGATTTTAAAAGGAAGACAGACAATGATGGTAAGTGTCACCATTAAGAAAGCTCGACTTGTCGTTAAGATGTTTCCCGACAAGTTCAAGGAGTTGACTACGATGAGACTTTCTCACTCGTAGCGATGTTAAGAGTCTGTTGGAATTATGTTAGCAGTTACTGCATTATTTAAGAAATCTTGCAGATAGGATGTAAAAGCATTGTTTCCTCGACATTTTTCTTGAGGAAAGGTTGTATGTGATACAACCAGAAGGTTTTGTCAATCCTGAAAGATGCTGACAAGTACGCAAAGCTCCAGCAATCCTTCTAAGGACTGGAGTAAGCATCTCGGAGTTGGAATGTATGATTTGATGAGATGATCAAAGATTTTGGGTTTATACAAAGTTTATGAGAAACTTGTATTTCCAAAGAAGTGAGTGGGAGCACTATAGAATTTTTGATGAGTTGATCAGAAATGATGTAGAATTTCTGGAAAGCATGCAGGGTTATTTGAAAAGTGTTTTTCAATGGAAAATCTAGATTAAGCTACTTGAACATTGAGCATCAAGATCTATAAGGATAGATCAAAAATGCTTAATAGTACTTTTGAATGAATACATACCGTGACAAGATTTTGAAGGAGTTCAAAATAGATCAGCAAAGAAAGAGTTCTTAGCTGTGTTACAAGGTGTGAATATTGAGTAAGACTCAAGACCTGACCACGGCAGAAGAGAGAGAAAGGACGAAGGTCGTCGCCTATGCTTTAGACGTAGGCTCTACAGTATGCTATGCTATGTACCGCACCTGAAATGTGCCTTGCCATGAGTCAGTCAAGGGGTACAAGAGTGATCCAGGAATGGATCACATGACAGTGGTCGAACTTATCCTTAGTAACTAGTGGACTAAGGAATTTTCTCGATTATGGAGGTGGTAAAAGAGTTCATCGTAGAGGGTTACGTCGATGCAAACTTTGACACTAATCCGGATGACTCTGAGTAGTAAACCGGATTCATATAGTAGAACAGTTATTTGGAATAGCTCCAAGTAGCGCGTGGTAGCTGCATCTACAAGATGACATAGAGATTTGTAAAGCACACATGGATCTGAAAGGTTCAGACTCATTGACTAATAAACCTCTCTCACAAGCAAGATATGAACAAACCCCATGGGTGTTGGATTCATTGCAATCACATAGTGATGTGAGCTAGATTATTGACTCTAGTACAAGTGGGAGACCGTTGGAAATATGCCCTAGAGGCAATAATAAAATGGTTATTATTGTATTTCCTTGTTCATGATAATTATCTATTGTTCATTCTATAATTGTATTAACCGGAAACCCTAAGACATGTGTGAATACATAGACCACAACATGTCCCTAGTAAGCCTCTAGTTGACTAGCTCGTTGATCAATAGATGGTCATGGTTTCCTGACCATGGACATTGGATGTCATTGATAATGGGATCACATCATTAGGAGAATTATGTGATGGACAAGACCCAATCATAAGCCTAGCACAAGATCGTATAGTTCGTCTGCTAAAGCTTTTCTAATGTCAAGTATCATTTCCTTAGACCATGAGATTGTGCAACTCCCGGATACCGTAGGAATGCTTTGGGTGTACCAAACGTCACAACGTAACTGGGTGGCTATAAAGGTGCACTACGGGTATCTCCGAAAGTGTCTGTTGGGTTGGCACGAATCGAGACTGGGATTTGTCACTCCGTGTAAACGGAGAGGTATGTCTGGGCCCACTCGGTAGGACATCATCATAATGTGCACAATGTGACCAAGGAGTTGATCATGGGATGATGTGTTACGGAACGAGTAAAGAGACTTGCCGGTAATGAGATTGAACAAGGTATCGGGATACCGACGATCGAATCTCGAGCAAGTACTATACTTGTAGACAAAGGGCATTGTATACGGGATTGACCGAATCCTTGACATCATGGTTCATCCGATGAGATCATCGTGGAACATGTGGGAGCCAACATGGGTATCCAGATCCCGCTGTTGGTTATTGACCAGAGAGATGTCTCTGTCATGTCTGCATTATTCCCGAGCCCGTAGGGTCTACACACTTAAGGTTCGATGATGCTAGGGTTATAGGGAAAGTATGTACGTGGTTACCGAATGTTGTTCGAAGTCCCGAATGAGATCCCGGACATCACGAGGAGTTCCGAAATGGTACGGAGGTGAAGATTGATATATTGGACGAAGAGTTTTGGAGTCCGGAAGTGTTCCGGAGGTACCGGGTGATGACCAGCATGACCGGAAGGTGTTTTGGGAGCCCCGACAAGTGTTGGGGGGCTTCATGGGCCAAGGGAAGGGGGCGAACCAGCCCACTATAGGGCTGTGCGCCCCCCTCACCTATTCCCACGTGACCAGGGGGTTTGGGGCGCCCCATCTAGGGTTCCCACCTCCTGGCTTGGGGGCCAAGTGTAACACCCCGGATGTAATGTACCTTATATGTATCCCAACTCTTGCTGTTTCCGGCGCTAATTTATTCTATTTCATCATTGCAGGGTTTTTGTCTCTGTGTGCTTTTGTCTTTGTCATGCATCCCATACCAAGTCATCATGTGCATTGCATTTGCATACGTGTTCGTCTCATGCATCCGAGCATTTTCCCCGTTGTCCGTTTTGCATTTCGGCGCTCCTATGTTACCCGGTGTCCCTTTCTACATCTTTTCGTGTGCGGGTGTTAAACATTTTCGGATTGGACCGAGACTTGCCATGCGGCCTTGGTTTACTACCGGTAGACCGCTTGTCAAGTTTCGTGTCATTTGGACTTCGTTTGATACTCCAACGGTTAACCGAGGGACCGAAAAGGCCTCATGTGTGTTGCAGCCCAACACCCTTCCAAACTGGCCCAAAAACCACCTAAAACCCCTCCATCGTCTAGAGCGTTCAATCGCGATCGCGTGGCTGAAAACCGCACTCCATTTGGAGCTTCCTAGCTCCCTCTACCCCTATTTAAAGACCTTCCCCGAAATTTTCGGGTCATTCTACCCTAACACTTGCTAAAATCCCCTCTCCGCCGCCGGACAATGTCCGCCCTAACCGGACGCACCGCCGCCGCCAACGCTGTCCTGCCACGTGGCACCTGCACCACCTCCCACCGCTCCGGCCTGGGGAGCCCGCGCGGGGCCCTCCCGGCCCGAAGCTCCACCGCCCGCGCCTAAGAGCTGAGCCGCCCGACTCCTTCAACTCCGGCGGCCCGAGCCGCCCGACACTGCCGTGCACCATCGCCGGAGCCGGCCGCTGCTCCGCCTTGTCCTCGCCGCACCTGCCTCGCCGACCCTCTCCTCTGCCGCCAAGTCCACCCTGACGCCGCCCCGTTCCTCCTCCGGTCCGATCCGGCGCCCCCACGCCCGGATCCGGCGACCGCACCCCTTCTCCAGGGAGCTCCCGCCAAGTCCGGCCACCGCGACGTCCATTTCCGGCGACCTCGGCGCGAGCTGCTACAGTGTTGCTACATTACCGCTACAGTGCCAGATCCAGATCCGGTTGACTTTCCCCCGGAACCCTAATTCTAGTTAATTTTTGGCATACTTTGACATGCCCTAACTCTGCATTCGTAGCTCCGATTCGTGCGTGTAGCATATCAAAATGTTCGTCTCGACGAGTACATCATTTCACCTCACTGCGTAATTTTCATTTGAGCTCATCTTGTTGCCCAAAATGCTGTTGGAAGAGGGCTATGTGATGAATTTGTCAGATCTGTTTCAGCAAATGGCCTTTTGTCATTTTTACCATGATTAATGTGTGCATGCTATGATCCTGAGCTCTACATTTGTTTTGTTAAATGCCATGCCATATTTACAGGGGTGTATGCCATGTATTTTTGTGATCTTCGTGCTGACTAGCACAAGCATGCAAAGTAGCGTAATCGTTGATGCTGATTTGAGGGACTTATAATTTCACTAATTCCTTGTCCTGTTTTTGCTTTTATGCCATATGTTCATGTTGTTTCCTAGTGATCCGTGCCTCTTTTGAGGATAATCAATAAGGATGTTTTGTTAATATTGTGGTGCTCTATCCAGCCATGTCTTTGTTTGCATTTATGGAGCACCCTAGCTTGAGTCAATCAAGCTCTACTTTTGCTATAAAATGATCCTGGCAGATTGTTGACATGTTTAGCGATTTTGCCGAGGATGTTGCTATTGATCCGTGCATGCTATGTTGTTGTTCTTGCCATTTCTTGCTTCTATGCCATGTCTTCTTGATGGGTGTATGCTTAGTTTGTCATGCCATGCTCTGTAGTGAGTGCATCGAGCTCGTAAACATGCCTATTTGTTAATCTGTTTACATGCTCCAGTTTTTCACTAAGTCTGAATCTGTTTGTGTTTTTGCTATGTTCACATGCTTGCAATTGTATTTTCTGATCCCTTTTGGCTCAAGGTCACTAAGGGATTTTTGTTATGTGCTTAGAGTAGCTTCATGCCATGCCTTGATTTGCCATGATATGTTCCTGTAGCATGTAGTTTTCATGCTCTAAAGTGTGCTTCTTGATGATAAATTCCAGACATGTGTTAATTTCACTAAGTCTGAAATCTGTTATCATTTGCACTTTTGCCATGCTTGTTTGAACCTGTTAATGGATGAATTAGCCGTAGCTCAGTGTTCATCTTTTTTCAAGCTTCATGAGTGGATCCCTGTCATGAGTTTTGTTATCATGTTTGAGTGTTGTAGCATATTTATCTTGATGCATTTAGTTGGTCACTTGCTGAATATCGCAGACCGGTGCCATATTTGTTTTGCTTGCCATTTCCAAACCGTGCATCCAATTCCGGTGATCTTTATATCTATTTCAACCGAAATCAACTCCGTTTCCAGTGGCACTCTTGGATTTCCATGTTGAGGCTAGGTTCAATCATTCCTTTGCAAATCTTGCATATGCATCACATACCGCATCCCGCATATCATACCATGTTTGCATCATGTTGCTTGAGCATTGCACGTGGTTTATTGTGTTCCTTTTGCTTGTTGTTCTTGTTTGGGTAGAGCCGGGAGACGAGTTCGTGAACGAGGAGCCCGTTGAGTTCGCTTACGAGGATCAGGGCAACTCTGAGTACTTTGCAGGCAAGATGACCATACCCTCAAAATCACTTCTATCTTTGCTCGCTAGATGCTCGCTCTTTTGCTATGCCTATGCTATGATACCTACCACTTGCTTATCATGCTTCCCATATTGCCATGTCAAACCTCTAACCCACCATGTCCTAGCAAACCGTTTTTTGTCTATGTTACCGTTTTGCTCAGCCCCTCTTATAGCATTGCTAGTTGCAGGTGAAGATTGGAGATCGTTCCTTGTTGGAACTTGTTTATTGTTGGGATATCATAATATTATCTTGTTTATCTTAATGCACCTATATACTTGGTAAGGGTGGAAGGCTCGGCCTTATGCCTAGTGTTTTGTTCCACTCTTGCCGCCCTAGTTTCCGTCATATCGGTGTTATGTTCCTGGATTTTACACGGTTGGGTTATAATGGGAACCCCTTGATTGTTCACCTTGAATAAAACTCCTCCAGCAATGCCCAACCTTGGTTTTACCATTTGCCACCTAGCCTCTTTTTCCCTTGGGTTTCCGGAGCCCGAGGGTCATCTTTATTTAAACCCCCCCGGGCCAGTGCTCCTCTGTGTGTTGGTCCAAACTGGAGCCCTGTGTAGCGCCCCCTTGAGGAAACTCGAGGTTTGGTTTTAGTTGTATGGAGCGCTCATCTGAGTGTTCCTTGAGAACAAGATATGTGCAGCTCCTATCGGGATTTGTCGGCACATTCGGACGGCGTTGCTGGACTTGTTTTACCATTGTCGAGGATGTCTTGTAACCGGGATGCTGAGTCTGATCGGATTGTCTTGGGAGAAGGAATATACTTTGTTGACCATGAGAGCTTGTGATGGGCTAAGTTGGGACTCCCCTGCATGGATCTGAACTTTCGAAAGCCGTGCCCACGGTTATGGGTAGATGGGAATTTGTTAATGTCCGGTTGTAGATAGCATGGAACTTATCTTAACTAAAATGCACCAACCGGGTGTGTAACCATGATGGTCTCTTCTCAGCGGAGTCCGGGAAGTGAACACGGTGTTGGAGTAATGCTTGACGTAGGTTGTTCTAGGATCACTTCTTGATCATAGTTGTTCGACCGTGCTTTTGCCTTCTCTTCTCGCTCTCTTTTGCCAATAGGTTAGCCACCATATATGCTAGTCGCTTGCTGCAGCTCCACATCATACCTTGCCTTACCTATAAGCTTAAATAGTCTTGATCGCGAGTGTGCGAGATTGCTGAGTCCCCGTGACTCACAGATTCCTTCCAAACCAGATGCAGGGACCGATGATACAGTTCCAGATGATATGACTGAGCTCAAGTGGGAGTTCAACGAAGACTCTCGCCATTACTACGTGTCTTTCCCAGATGATCAGTAGTGGTTCCCAATTAGGGCGATCGGGGACTTTGTCGCATTTGGGGGTTGATCTTTATTTTGGTACCGTAGTCGAACCCTGATTGTATTGGATGAATGTAATGCTATTTATGTATTTGTGTGACATGGCGAGTGTAAGCCAAATATGTATCTTTTCCCCTTTATTTATTTTACATGGGTTGTTGTGAAGATTACCTCACTTGCGACATTGCTTTCAATGCGGTTATGCCTCTAAGTCGTGCTTCGACACGTAGGAGATATAGCCGCATCGAGGGTGTTACAAGTTGGTAATCAAAGCCTTCCCCGACCTTAGGAGCCCCCTGCTTGATCGAATCATTGGCGTAGTTGAGTCTAGAAAAATGTTTTGAGTCATTTAGGAATTATATATCGGAGAGTTAGGAATTCTTTTTACTCCTCAGCCCCTTCATCGCTCTGGCAAGGCATCCTAACGTAGAGTTTTGACTCTTCTCTTCTCAAATTTCACTAAAAAAATTTAGGATCACGCGGGTATCTTGGAATCGTTCCAATGGTTTTGTGACGAGAACATTGTTCTTGGTGCCTCCTGACATTTAGGGGTTGTGGCAGTGTCCCGGGGAGTTGAGCTGCGAGGTGTTGTCGTCACAACTTTATTGTTGAGATTCTGGAATACCTGAGTTTCGCCGACATCGAAAATCTCTTTTATGCAGTTGTTGGTGAGATAACCTCGATGCCACCCAGTACTGGGGCGGGAGTTCGGGAGTATTGCCATAACTTGTATAACGGATGCTTTTCGAAGGTTGAGGTAAATGACTTCCGAAGGTTTCTTGGTTATGTGTTGAAGGATGGATACAGCTGGATGTAGGATTTGCTAGATTTGGGTGAGATATTATGCTTCCCCTGTATCCCCAACACCTGATTACATAACCGGAAAGGTTCGGGAGTTTCATAGGTGGGAATTCTTGTAGCTCTAGTTCTTCTTTCGCGGATATTTGGTTTGGGATTGGGTAATCCTCACCAAGTATTTGCTCTTGTCCATACCTTGTTGTTTTATTCTTCCACCTCTATCTAAGTGGCTTCTCAATTTATGGAAATGTGACCATTTCAATTGGAATGCATTCGTTCATTTTGTTCGGATGTGAAGACTTTATGTTGCAATTTCAATCCGTTCGATTCAGCTTGAATATTTGCCTGTCAATATGCTAATGGATGTCACCCTCTTCAGGATGGCTCCTCCAACACGCACGACTCCGAATCCTGATCTGCCACCACCACCTCCACCTCCGGAGGCATGGCAAGCTGTGATGGCCGCTACGAATGCAAACACGCAGCTGATCATGCAAATTCTTCAAGAGCGCAACCAAGGGAATCATGGCCATGGCAACAATTAGAATCAGTTTGCTACACTCAACCAGTTCCTTGCTAACCAGCCAAAGACCTTCAGCAACTGTGTCGAGGCCTCAAACGCTGATGATTGGCTCGTGGACATATGCAAGCATTTCGAGTGCAGTAACGTCAGGCCTGAGGACTTTGTCAAGTTTGCCTCCTTCTAACTCAAAGACCAAGCTGCAGAATGGTTTCAGCAGTACAAAGATTCCAGAGGAGGCCGTGTGATTACCTGGGATGAATTCCGTCAAGACTTCAAAGCTCATCACATTCCTCAGAGTGTTGTTGAAAGCAAGCATGAGGAATTCCGCAACCTAAAGCAAGGCACTATGTCTGTTTACCAGTACAACATCATGTTTCAGAAGCTCGCCCATTTCGCTAAGCAAGACATCCCTGACGAGAAGAGCATGATATACCAGTTCAAGGGTGGTCTCAGAGAAGAACTCCAGCTAGCTCTCGTCCTCTTTGAGCCCAAGAAGTACGATGAGTTTTACAACATGGCAATGAAGCAAGAGGCTGCCCAACTGAAGTGCGATGCTTCCAAGAAGCGAGTTAGAGATGCAACTCCTTCTTCCTCTACTCAAATGGCTAACCAGCAAAAGTATTGGCTGCCTCCTCCTCCGTTCCGTCAGCCTTATCAGCAGAAGAGCAAAGGTGGCAGTGGATCTTCCCACCCACCCAACCCTGGCGTTCAGAACAAGACTTCGTCTCAAGCTCCAAGATCAAGTGCTCCGTATCACTATCCGCTCTCGGAGGTCACGTGCAACAAGTGCCAACAGAAGGGTCACTATGCCAACAAATGCTTCAATCAGAGGCGTCTTCCTCCTCCTCCTCCTCCTGTGAGATCTGCAAGTACAACTGTGTTCAAGAATAACCCCAAGCACGCCAAGGTCAACATGGTGAATGCAACTCAGGCAGAGGACTCGTCAGATGTCATCATGGGTAACCTTCCTGTTAACGATGTTTCTGCAAAAGTTCTTTTTGACACTGGTGCATCGCATTTCTTCATTTCTAAACCTTTTGCATCAAAGTATGAGTGCGATTATCAGCATTTGCAAAGACCTTTGCAAATCGTGTCCCCGGGCAAGCAAATGACAGCTAATATCTGCGTCCCGGATGTTACTATCACGTTGGGCGACTACAAATTTCTAGCTTCTCCTATTGTTCTGGACGACTCGGATATCGATCTTATTCTTGGAATGGATTGGCTTTCTAAGCACAAGGCTCATCTTGATTGTGCTTCCAGGCAGATTCAATTGACTCATTCGTCTGAGGATGTAATTGTCTTTGCCGCAAGGGATGATACCATTCGACTGTTTTCTCTCAATGAGAAGGATGAGCTGGATGCCATCTCTCAAATTCCAGTCGTTTGCGAATATCAAGACATCTTTCCAGAAGAGCTTCCAAGAATGCCTCCACACCGGCCAGTTGAATTCGTCATCGATCTTGAGCCTGGCACGGAACCTGTTTGCAAACATCCTTACAAGCTGGGACCCAAAGAGTTGAAGGAGCTGAAGAAGCAACTCGATGAACAAGAGCGTATGGGTCTCATCCAACCTAGTTCTTCTCCGTGGGGTTGTGGAGTTCTTTTTGTAAAGAAGAAGGATGGAACGGACCGACTCTGTGTTGACTACCGTTCATTGAACAAGAAGACTATAAAGAACAAGTACCCACTTCCCAACATCAATGAGCTGTTTGAACAACTCAAAGGTGCTCAAGTATTCTCCAAGCTTAATCTCCGTATGGGCTATCACCGGATTCGAATTCGTGAAGAGGATATCCCCAAGACAGCATTCAGAACAAGCTATGGTTCATATGAATACACTGTCATGTCTTTTGCCCTCGTCAACGCTCCTCCGACATTCTCTCGCATGATGAACTTCATCTTCAACCCCTACAGAAATGACTTCGTCTTGGTGTACCTCGATGACATTTTGGTCTTTTCCAAGAACAAGGAAGATCATGCCAAGCACTTGCGTTTGGTGCTGGATAAGCTCAGAGAACATCAGTTCTATGCCAAGTTTTCAAAGTGCGAGTTTTGGTTCGATGAGGTTCTCTACATTGGGTATATCATTTCTGCCAAGGGCATAGCGGTGAATCCTGAGAAGGTGTCTGCAATTGTGAATTGGGAACCACCTCAGAACATGAAGCAACTCCGCAGTTTCCTTGGGCTCGCAAGCTATTGTCGAAGGTTCGTTGAGAACTTCTCAAAGATTGCGAAGCCTCTTTCCAACCTTCTCCAAAAGCACGTGAAGTACGTTTGGTCTCCTGAATGTGACATCGCTTTCAACACCCTGAAAGAGAAATTAGTCACTGCTCCAGTTTTGACTCCTCCTGATGAATCCAAACCGTTTGAGGTCTTCTGTGATGCCTCTCTTCAAGGTCTTGGTGCAGTGTTGATGCAAGAGAAGAAAGGTGTGGCCTATACCTCTCGCCAGTTGAAGCCCAACGAGAAGAACTACCCCACTCATGACCTCGAGTTGGCGGCAGTTGTTCATGCTCTTTTAACTTGGAGACATCTCTTATTGGGAAGAAAAGCGGACATCTTCACTGACCACAAGAGTCTCAAGTACATCTTCACTCAGCCTAATCTCAACCTCAGGCAGACTCGTTGGGTTGAAATGATTCAAGAGTATAATCCGAGTATCGAATATACTCCAGGCAAGGCCAATGTAATTGCTGACGCTTTGAGCAGAAAGGCTTACTGCAATAGTCTGATTCTCAAGCCTTACCAACCCGAGCTTTGTGAAGCTTTCCGAAAACTCAATCTGCAAGTTGTTCCTCAAGGTTTCCCCACCAACCTCCAAGTCTCTCCTACTTTGGAAGATCAGATTCGTGAGGCTCAACTTCTTGATGCTATTGGCAAGAGTCAACCTAAGTACAAGTGTTATCGCCTTGATGACAAGGATACTCTATTCTTCGAGGATCGCATTGTTGTGCCTAAAGGTGACCTTCGTAAATTCATTATGAACGAGGCTCACAATTCACTCCTCTCCATCCACCCTGGAAGTACAAAGATGTACCAGGACCTCAAGCAGTCGTATTGGTGGACTTGAATGAAGCGTGAGATTGCTCAGTTCGTGAATGAATGTGCCGTCTGCAGAAGAGTGAAAGCAGAACACCAACGACCAGCTGGTCTCCTCCAACCTCTTGCCATTCCAGAATGGAAGTTTGACCACATTGAGATGGACTTCGTGACTGGATTTCCAAAGTCCAAGCGTGGCAATGATGCTATCTTCGTTGTCATCAACAAACTCACTAAAGTGGCTCATTTCCTTCCTATGAAAGAATCTATCACAACAGCTCAATTGGTAGAGCTATATACCTCTCGGATTGTCTCTCTGCACGGCATTCCGCAGTTGATATCTTCAGATCGTGGCAGCATCTTTACCTCCAAGTTTTGGGATTCTTTTCAAAAGGCCATGGGCACCAACAACCGTTTCAGCACAGCTTTTCATCCCCAAACTAGTGGCCAAGTCGAGCATGTCAATCAGATTCTTGAAGATATGCTCAGGGCTTGCGTTGTCTCTTTTGGTATGAAGTGGGAAGATTGTCTTCCATATGCCGAGTTCTCCTACAACAACAGCTTCCAAGCGAGTTCGGGCAAGGCCCCATTTGAAATTCTCTATGGCAGGAAGTGCCATACTCCTCTTAACTGGTCAGAGACTGGTGAACGTCAACTTCTTGGAAATGGCTTGATCAAAGAGGCAGAAGAGATGTGCAAAGTCATTCGTGATAACCTCAAAGCAGTGCAATCGCGCTAGAAGAGCTACTATGATAGTAAGCATCGTGATTTGGCTTTCGAGATCGGAGACCATGTCTACCTCCACGTCTCTCCAATGAAAGGTACTCGTCGCTTCGGTATCAAAGGGAAGCTTGCCCCTAGATACGTAGGTCCTTTCAAGATCGTCAGCAAGAGAGGCGATCTCGCCTATCAACTTGAGCTTCCCTCCAACTTTGCAAATGTGCACGACGTGTTTCATGTCTCTCAACTCCGCAAGTGCTTCAAGACCCCTGACCGCACCGTCAACTTCGAAGACATTGATCTCCAAGAAGACCTGTCTTATCGTGAGCACCCCATTGCTATTCTTGAAGAAACTGAACGCAAGACTCACAACAAGTCTATCAAATTCCTCAAAGTCAAGTGGTCACATCATTCAGACCGTGAAGCCACCTGGGAACGCGAGGATCACCTCCGTTCTGAGTACTCGGAGTTTTTCCAGTCCTAGATCTCCGGACGAGATCCTTTCATAGTGGTGGAGTGTTGTAACACCCTGAATGTAATGTACCTTATATGTATCCCAAATCTTGCCGTTTCCGGCGCTAAGTTATTCTATTTCATCGTTGTCGGGTTTTTGTCTCCGTGTGCTTTTGTCTTTGTCATGCATCTCATACCATGTCATCATGTCATTGCATTTGCATACGTGTTCGTCTCATGCATCCGAGCATTTCCCCGTTGTCAGTTTTGCATTCCGGCGCTCCTATGTCACCCGGTGTCCCTTTCTACCTCTTTTCATGTGCGGGTGTTAAACGATTTCGGATTGGACTGAGACTTGCCATCTGGCCTTGGTTTACTACCGGTAGACCGCCTGTCAAGTTTCGTGCCATTTGGACTTTGCTTGATACTCCAACGGTTAACCGAGGGATCGAAAAGGCCTCGTGTGTGTTGCAGCCCAACGCCCTTCCAAACAGGCCCAAAACCACCTAAAACCCCTCCATCGTCTAGAGCATTCGATCGCGATCACGCGGCCAAAAACCGCACTCCATTTGGAGCTTCCTAGCTCCCTCTACCCCTATTTAAAGACCTTCCCCGAAATTTTCGGGTCATTCTACCCTAACCCAAGCTAAAATCCCCTCTCCGCCGCCGGACAACGTCCGCCCTAACCGGACGCACCGCCGCCGCCAACGCCATCCCGCCACGTGGCACCTACGCCACCTCCCACCGCTCCATCCCGGAGAGCCCTCGCGGGGCCCTCCTGGCCCGAAGCTCCGCCGCCCGCGCCTAGGAGCCGAGCCGCCCGGCCCTTCCACTCCGGCGGCCCTGAGTCGCCCGTCGCCACCGTGCACCATCGCCGGAGCCGGCTGCTGCTTTGCCTCGTCCTCGCCGCACCTACCTCGCCGACCCTCTCCTACGCCGCCAAGTCCACCCCGACGCCGCCCCGTTCCTCCTCCGGTCCGATCCGACGCCCCCACGCCCGGATCCGGCGACCGCACCCCTTCTCCAGCGAGCTCCTGCCAAGTCCGGCCACCGCGACGTCCATTTTCGGCGACCTCGGCGCGAGCTGCTACAGTGCTGCTACATTACCGCTACAGTGCCAGATCCAGATCCGCTTGACTTTCCCCCGAAACCCTAATTCCAGATAATTTTTGGCATACTTTGACATGCCATAACTCTGCATCCATAGCTCCGATTCGTGCGTGTAGCATATCAAAATGTTCGTCTCGATGAGTACATCATTCCATCTCATTGCATCATTCTCATTTGAGAGCATCTTGTTGCCCGAAATGCTGTTGGAAGAGGGCTATGTGATGAATTTGTTAGATCTGTTTCAGCAAATGGCCTTTTGTCATTTTTGCCATGATTAATGTGTGCATGCTATGATCCTGAGCTCTACATGTGTTTTGTTAAATGCCATGCCATATTTACAGGGGTGTATGCCATGTATTTTTGTGATCTACGTGGTGACTAGCACAAGCATGCAAAGTAGCGTAATCATTGATGCTGATTTCAGGGACTTAGAATTTCACTACGTCCTTGTCCTATTTTTGCTTTTATGCCATATGTTCATGTTGTTTCCTAGTGATCCGTGCCTCTTTTGAGGATAATCAGTAAGGATGTTTTGTTAATATTGTGGTGCTCTATCCAGCCATGTCTTTGTTTGCATTTATGGAGCACCCTAGCTTGACTCAATCGAGCTCTACTTTTGCTATAAAATGATCCTGGCAGATTGTTGACATGTTTAGCGATTTTGCCGAGGATGTTGCTATTGATCCGTGCATGCTATGTTGTTGTTCTTGCTATGTCTAGCTTCTATGCCATGTCTTCTTGATGGGTGTATTCTTAGTTTGTCATGCCATGCTGTGTAGTGAGTGCATCGAGCTCGTAAACATGCCTACTTGTTAATCTGTTTACATGCTCCAGTTTTTCACCAAGTCTGGATCTATTTGTGTTTTTGCTATGTTCACATGCTTGCAATTGTATTTTCTGATCCCTTTTTGCTCAAGGTCACTAAGGGACTTTTGTTATGTGCTTAGAGTAGCTTCATGCCATGCCTTGATTTGCCATGATATGTTCCTGTAGCATGTAGTTTTCATGCTCTAAAGTGTTCTTGATGATAAATTCCAGACTTGTGTTAATTTCACTAAGTCTGAAACCTGTTATCATTTGCACTTTTGCCATGCTTGTTTGAACCTGTTAATGGATGAATTAGCCGTAGCTCAGTGTTCATCTTTTGTCAAGATTCATGAGTGGATCTCTCTAATGTATTTTGTTGTCATGTTTGAGTGCTGTAGCATATTTATCTTGATGCATTTAGTTAGTGACTTGCTGAATATCGCAGACCCGTGCCATATTTGTTTTGCTTGCCATTTCAAAACCGTGCATCCGATTCCGGTGATCTTTATATCGATTTGAACCGAAATCAACTCCCCTTTCCAGTGGAACTCTTGGATTTCCAAGTTGAGGCCAGGTTCAATCATTCCTTTGCAAATCTTGCATATGCATCACATACCGCATCCCGCATATCATACCATGTTTGCATCATGTTGCTTGAGCATTGCACGTGGTTGATTGTGTTCCTTTTGCTTATTGTTCTTGTTTGGGTAGATCCGGGAGGCTAGTTCGTGAACGAGGAGCCCGTTGAGTTAGCTTACGAGGATTAAGGCAACTCTGAGTACTTTGCAGGCAAGACGACCATACCCTCGAAATCACTTCTATCTTTGCTTGCTAGATGCTCGCTCTTTTGCTATGCCTATGCTACGATACCTACCACTTGCTTATCATGCCTCCCATATTGCCAGGTCAAAACTCTAACCCGCCATATCCTAGCAAACCGTTGTTTGGCTATGTTACCGTTTTGCTCAGCCCCTCTTATAGCGTTGCTAGTTGCAGGTGAAGATTGGAGATCGTTCCTTGTTGGAACTTGTTTATTGTTGGGATATCATAATATTATCTTGTTTATATTAATGCACCTATATACTTGGTAAAGGTGGAATGCTCGGCCTTATGCCTAGTGTTTTGTTCCACTCTTGTCGCCCTAGTTTCCGTCATATCGGTGTTATGTCCCTGGATTTTGCGTTCCTTACACGGTTGGGTTATAATGGGAACCCCTTGATAGTTCGCCTTGAATAAAACTCCTCCAGCAATGCCTAACCTTGGTTTTACCATTTGCCACCTAGCCTCTTTTTCCCTTGGGTTTCCGGAGCCCGGGGGTCATCTTTATTTAAACCCCCCTGGGCCAGTGCTCCTCTGAGTGTTGGTCCAAACTTGAGCCCTGTGCAGCGCCCCCTCGAGGAAACTCGAGGTTTGGTTTTAGTTGTATGGAGCGCTCATCTGAGTGTGCCGTGAGAACGAGATATGTGCAGCTCCTATCGGGATTTGTCGGCACATTCGGGCGGTGTTGCTGGACTTGTTTTACCATTGTCGAGGATGTCTTGTAACCGGGATGCCGAATCTGATCGGATTATCTTGGGAGAAGGAATATCCTTCGTTGACCGTGAGAGCTTGTGATGGGCTAAGTTGGGACTCCCCTGCAGGGATTTGAACTTTCGAAAGATGTGCCCGCGGTTATGGGCAGATGGGAATTTGTTAATGTTCGGTTGTATATAACATGAAACTTAACTTAACTAAAACGCACCCACTGCGTGTGTAACCGTGATGGTCTCTTCTCGGTGGAGTCCGGGAAGTGAACACGGTGTTGGAGTAATGCTTGACGTAGGTTGTTCTAGGATCACTTCTTGATCATAGTTTTTTGACCGTGCTTTTGCCTTCTCTTCTCGCTCTCTTTTGCGAATAGGTTGGCCACCATATATGCTAGTCGCTTGCTGCAGTTCCACATCATACCTTGCCTTACCTATAAGCTTGAATAGTCTTGATCGCGAGTGTGCGAGATTGCTGAGTCCCCGTGACTCACAGATTCCTTCCAAACTAGATGCAGGGACCAATGATACCGTTCCAGATGATATGACCGAGCTCAAGTGGGAGTTCGTCGAAGACTCTCGCCGTTACTACGTGTCTTTCCCAGATGATCAGTAGTGGTTCCCAGTTGGGGCGATCGGGGACTTTGTCGCATTTGGGGGTTGATCTTTATTTTGGTACCATAGTCGGACCCTGATTGTATTGGATGAATGTAATGCTATTTATGTATTTGTGTGACGTGGCGAGTGTAAGCCAAATGTGTATCTTTTCCCCTTTATTTGTTATACATGGGTTGTTGTGAAGATTACCTCACTTGCGACATTGCTTTGAATGCGGTTATGCCTCTAAACCGTGCTTCGACACGTAGGAGATATAGCTGCATCGAGGGCGTTACACCAATTCACCCAAGGGGGAGATCCCATCTGCCCTGGCCGCCGCCCCCCTAGGGGAAACCCTAGGGCGCCTCCCCTTGCCCTTGCCCCTACATATAGTGGAGGTTTTGGGGCTGCACAATACACGAGCCTCTCTCTCCCAAGGCGCAACCCTACCTCTCTCCCTCCTCATCTCTTGTAGTGCTTGGCGAAGCCCTGCTGGAGTACCGCGCTCCTCCACCAGCACCACGCCGTCGTGCTGCTGCTGGACGGAGTCTTCTCCAACCTCTCCCTCTCTCCTTGCTGGATCAAGGCATGGGAGACGTCACCGGGCTACACATGTGTTGAAAGCGCAGGCGCCGTTGTTCGACTCTTAGATCGGAATCGACCGTGATCTGAATCGCTACGAGTACGACTACCTCATCCGCGTTCTAGTAACGCTTCCGCTTAGCGATCTACAAGGGTATGTAGATGCACTCCTGTTGAGGAACGTAGCAGAATTTAAAATTTTCTACGCATCACCAAGATCAATCTATGGAGAAATCTAGCAACGAGAGGGAGAGGAGTGCATCTACATACCCTTGTAGATCGCAAGCGGAAGCGTTCAAGAGAACAGGGTTGATGGAGTCGTACTCGTCGTGATCCAAATCACCGATGACCGAGTGCCGAACGGACGGCACCTCCGCGTTCAACACACGTACGGTTGGGAGAGACATCTCCTCCTTCTTGATCCAACAAGGGAAGGAGAGGTTGTTGGAGATCCAGCAGCACGATAGCGTGGTGGTGGAAGTAGCGGGATCCCGACAGGGCTTTGCCAAGCGCAAGCGGGGAGGAAGAGGTGTCACGAGAGGGAGGGAGGCGCCAGGGACTTGGGGTGCGACTGCCCTCCCTCCCCTCCAATATATATAGGGGCCAGGGGGCTCCGACCCCTACAGATCCCGTATAATGGGAGGGGGCGGCGGCCTAGGGTGCCTTGGTCCCGAAGGCAGGTGGAGGCGCCCCCACCCCCTTAGGGTTTCCAACCCTAGGCGCAAGGGAGGCCCAAAGGGGGCGCACCAGCCCACCAGGGGCTGGTTCCCTTCCCACTTCAGCCCATGAGGCCCTCCGGGATAGGTGGCCCCACCCGGTGGACCCTCGAGACCCTTCCGGTGGTCCCGGTACAATACCGGTGACCCCCGAAACTTTCCCGGTGGCCGAAACTAGACTTCGTATATACAAATCTTTACCTCCGAACCATTCCGGAACTCCTCGTGACCTCCGGGATCTCATCCAGGACTCCGAACAACTTTCGGGTTACCGCATACTAATATCTCTACAACCCTAGCGTCACTGAACCTTAAGTGTGTAGACCCTACGGGTTCGGGAACCATGCAGACATGACCGAGACAACTCTCCGGCCAATAACCAACAGCGGGATCTGGATACCCATGTTGGCTCCCACATGTTCCATGATAATCTCATCGGATGAACCATGATGTCGAGGATTCAGTCAATCCCGTATTCCATTCCCTTTGTCAATTGGTACGTTACTTGCCCGAGATTCGATCGTCGGTATCCCAATACCACGTTCAATCTCGTTACCGGCAAGTCACTTTACTCGTTTCGTAACACATCATCCCATGACCAACCTTTAGTCACATTGAGCTCATTATGATGATGTCTTATCGAGTGGGCCCAGATATACCTCTTCGTCATACGGAGTGACAAATCCCAGTCTCGATTCGTGCCAACCCAACAGACACTTTCGGAGATACCCGTAGTGCACCTTTATAGTCACCTAGTTACGTTGTGACATTTGGCACACCCAAAGTATTCCTACAGTATCCGGGAGTTGCACAATCTCATGGTCTAAGGAAAGGATACTTGACACTATAAAAGCTCTAGCAGACGAACTACATGATCTTGTGATATGCTTAAGATTGGGTCTTGTCCATCACATCATTCTCCTAATGATGTGATCCCGTTATCAATGACATCTAATGTCCATAGTTAGGAAACCATGACTATCTGTTGATCAACGAGCTAGTCAACTAGAGGCTCACTAGGGACATGTTGTGGTCTATGTATTCACACATGTATTACGATTTCCAGATAACACAATTATAGCATGAACAATAGACAATTATCATGAACAAGGAAATATAATAATAGCCATTTTATTATTGCCTCTAGGGCATATTTCCAACAGTCTCCCACTTGCACTAGAGTCAATAATCTAGTTACATTGTGATGAATCAAACACCCATAGAGTTCTCGTGTTGATCATGTTTTGCTCGAGGAAGAGGTTTAGTCAACTGATCTGCGACATTCAGGTCCGTGTGCACTTTACAAATATCTGTGTCTCCATTTTGAACATTTTCATGAATGGAGTTGAAGCGACACTTGATATGCCTGGTCTTTCTGTGAAACCTGGGCTCCTTGGCAAGGGCAATTGCTCCAGTGTTGTCACAGAAGAGAGTCATCAGGCCCGACGCATTGGGAATAACTCCTAGGTCGGTAATGAACTCCTTCACTCAGATTGCTTCTTGTGCTACCTCCGAGGCTGCCATGTACTCCACTTCACATGTAGATCCCGCCACGGCACTTTGCTTGAAACTGCACCAGCTGACTGCCCCACCATTCAAAATATAAACGTATCTGGTTTGTGACTTAGAGTCATCCAGATCTGTGTCGAAGCTAGCATCGACGTAACCCTTTACGACGAGCTCTTCGTCACCTCCATAGACGAGAAACATATCCTTAGTCCTTTTCAGGTACTTCAGGATATTCTTGACCGCTGTCCAGTGTTCCATGCCGGGATTACTTTGGTACCTTCCTACCAAACTTACGGCGAGGTTTACATCAGGTCTGGTACACATCATGGCATACATGATAGACCCTATGGCCGAGGCATAGGGGATGACACTCATCTTTTCTCTATCTTCTGCCGTGGTCGGGCATTGAGCCATGCTCAATCTCATACCTTGCAATACAGGCAAGAACCCCTTCTTGGACTGATCCATATTGAACTTCTTCAATATCTTGTCAAGGTACGTACTTTGTGAAAGACCAATGAGGCGTCTCGATCTATCTCTAATATATAAGCAGCTTCTCCAAGGTCCTTCATTGAAAAACACTTGTTCAAGTAGGCCTTTATGCTTTCCAAGAATTCTATATCATTTCCCATCAATAGTATGTCATCCACATATAATATGAGAAATGCTACAGAGCTCCCACTCACTTTCTTGTAAACACAGGCTTCTCCATAAGTCTGCGTAAACCCAAACGCTTTGATCATCTCATCAAATCGAATGTTCCAACTCCGAGATGCTTGCACCAGCCCATAGATTGAGCGTTGGAGCTTCCACACCTTGTCAGCATTCTTAGGATCGACAAAACCTTCCGGCTGCATCATAGACAATTCTTCCTTAAGAAACCATTAAGGAATGTCGTTTTGACGTCCATTTGCCATATCTCATAATCATAGAATGCGGCAATTGCTAACATGATTCGGATGGACTTCAGCTTCGCTTCGAGTGAGAGAGTCTCATCGTAGTCAACCCCTTGAACTTGTCGATAACCCTTAGCGACAAGCCGAGCCTTATAGATGGTCACATTACCATCAGTGTCTGTCTTCTTCTTAAAGATCCACTTATTTTCTATGGCTCGCCGATCATCAGGCAAGTCAGTCAAAGTCCATACTTCGTTTTCATACATGGATCCTATCTCGGATTTCATGGCTTCCAGCCATATGTCGGAATCTGGGCCCGCCATCGCTTCTTCATAGTTCGAAGGTTCACCATTGTCTAACAACATGATTTCCAGGACAGGGTTGCCATACCACTCTGGTGCGGAACATGTCCTTGTGGACCTTCGAAGTTCAGTAGAATCTTGATCTGAAGTTTCATGATCATCATCATTAACTTCCTCCCTAGTCGGTGTAGGCACCTCAGGAACAATTTCTTGAGTTGCGCCACTCTCCGGTTCAAGAGGCAATACTTCATCAAGTTCTACCTTCCTCCCACTTAATTCTTTCGAGAGAAACTCTTTCTCTAGAAAGGATCCATTCTTGGCAACAAAGGTCTTGCCTTCGGATCTAAGATAGAAGGTATACACAATAGTTTCTTTAGGGTATCCTATGAAAACGCATTTTTCCGATTTCGGTTCGAGCTTTTCAGGTTGAAGTTTCTTGACATAAGCATTGCATCCCCAAACTTTCAGAAACGACAGCTTAGGTTTCTTGCCAAACCACAATTCATACGGTGTCGTCTCAACGGATTTCGATGGAGCCCTATTTAAAGTGAATGCGACAGTCTCTATAGCATAACCCCAAAATGATAGCGGTAGATCGGTAAGAGACATCGTAGATCGTACCATATCCAATAGGGTGCGATTACGATGTTCGGACACACCATTACGCTGTGGTGTTCCAGGCAGCGTGAGTTGTGAAACTATTCCACATTTCCTTAAGTGTGTGCCAAATTCGTGACTCAAATATTCTCCCCCACGATCTGATCGTAAGAACTTGATTTTCCTATCACGTTGATTCTCAACCTCACTCTGAAATTCCTTGAACTTTTCAAAGGTCTCAGACTTGTGTTTCATTAATTAGACATACCCATATCTACTTAAGTCATCAGTGAGGGTGAGGACATAATGATAGCCACCGCGAGCCTCAACGCTCATTGGACCGCACACATTAGTATGTATGATTTCCAATAAGTTGGTTGCTCGCTCCATTGTTCCGGAGAACGGAGTCTTGGTCATTTTTCCCATGAGGTATGGTTCGCACGTGTCAAATGATTCATAATCAAGAGACTCCAAAAGTCCATCTGCATGGAGTTTCTTCATGCGTTTGACACCAATGTGACCAAGCGGCAGTGCCACAAGTATATGGGACTATCATTATCAACCTTACATCTTTTGGCATTCATACTATGAATGTGTGTAACATCACGTTCAAGATTAAATAAGAATAAACCATTGACCAGCGGGGCATGACCATAAAACATGTCTCTCATATAAATAGAACAACCATTATTCTCAGATTTAAATGAGTAGCCATCTCGCATTAAATGATATCCAGATACAATGTTCATGCTCAAAGCTGGTACTAAATAACAATTATTGAGGTTTAAAACTAATCCCGTAGGTAAATGCAGAGGTAGCATGCCGACGGCAATCACATCGACCTTGGAACCATTCCCGACGTGCATCGTCACCTCGTTCTTCGCCAGTCTCCGTTTATTCCGCAGTTCCTGCTTTGAGTTACAAATATGAGCAACTGCACCGGTATCAAATACCCAGGAGCTACTACGAGCGCTGGTAAGGTACACATCAATAACATGTATATCACATATACCTTTGGTATTGCCGGCCTTCTTTTCCGCTAAGTACTTGGGGCAGTTCCGCTTCCAGTGACCGTTTCCCTTGCAATAAAAGCACTCAGTCTCAGGCTTGGGTCCATTCTTTGACTTCTTCCCGGCAGCTTGCTTACCGGGCGCGGCAACTCCCTTGCCGTCCTTCTTGGAGTTCTTTTTACCCTTGCCTTTCTTGAACTTAGTGGTTTTATTCACCATCAACACTTGATGTTCCTTTTTGATTTCCACCTCCGCTGATTTCAGCATTGAATATACCTCGAGAATGGTCTTTTCCATCCCCTACATATTGAAGTTCATCACAAAGCTCTTGTTGCTAGGTGGGAGCGAATGAAGGATTCTGTCAACGATCGCATCATCCGGGAGATTAACTCCCAGCTGAGACAAGCGGTTATGCAGCCCAGACATTTTGAGTATGTGCTCGCTGACAGAACTGTTCTCCTCCATCTTACAACTGTAGAACTTGTCGGATACTTCATATCTCTCGACCCGGGCGTGAGCTTGGAAAGCCATATTCAGCTCTTGGAACATCTCATATGCTCCGTGCTGCTCAAAACGCTTTTGGAGCCCCGGTTCTAAGCTGTAAAGCATGCCGCACTGAACCAGGGAGTAATCATCACTACGCGTCTGCCAAGCGTTCATAACATCTTGTTCTACAAGGAAAACAGGTGCTTCACCTAGCGGTGCATCAAGGACATATGCTTTCCTGTCAGCTATGAGGATAATCCTTAGGTTACGGACCCAGTCCGTGTAGTTGCTGCCATCATCTTTCAGCTTGGTTTTGTCTAGGAACACGTTGAATTTGAGGGCAACATTAGCGTGGGCCATTTGATCTACAAGACATATTGCAAAGATTTTAGACCATGTTCATGATAATTAAGTTCATCTAATCAAATTATTTAATGAACTCCCACTCAGATAGACATCCCTCCAGTCATCTAAGTGATACATGATCCAAGTCAACTAGGCCGTGTCCGATCATCACGTGAGACGGACTAGTCATCATCGGGGAACATTTTCATGTTGATCGTATCTTCTATACGACTCATGTTCGACCTTTCGGTCTTCCGTGTTCCGTGGCCATGTCTGTACATGCTAGGCTCGTCGAGTCAACCTAAGTGTATTGTGTGTGTAAATCTGGCTTACACCCGTTGTATGCGAACGTTAGAACCTATCACACCCGATCATCACATGGTACTTCGGAACAACGGACCTTAGCAATGGTGCACAGTTAGGGGGAACACTTTCTTGAAATTATTGCGAGGGATCATCTTATTTATGCTACTGTCGTTCTAAGAAAATAAGATGTAAAACATGATAAACATCACATGGAATCAAATAGTGACATGATATGGCCAATATCATTTTGCTCCTTTTGATCTCCATCTTCGGGGCGCCATGATCATCGTCGTCACCGGCATGACACCATGATCTCCATCATCATGATCTCCATCATCGTGTCTTCATGAAGTTGTCTCGTCAACTATTACTTCTACTACTATGGCTAATGGTTAGCGATAAAGTAAAGTAATTACATGACATTTATGTTGACACACAGGTCATAAATAAATTAAGACAACTCCTATGGCTCCTGCCGGTTGTCATACTCATCGACATGCAAAGTCGAGATTCCTATTACAAGAACATGATCAATCTCATACATCACATATATCATTCATCACATCCTTTTGGCCATATCACATCACACGACATATGCTGGAAAAACAAGTTAGACGTCCTCTAATTGTTGTTGCAAGTTTTACGTGGCTGCTATAGGTTTCTAGCAAGAACGTTTCTTACCTACGCCAAAAGCACAACGTGATATGCCAATTTCTATTTACCCTTCATAAGGACCCTTTTCATCGAATCCGATCCGACTAAAGTGGGAGAGACAGACACCCGCTAGCCACCTTATGCAACTAGTGCATGTCAGTCGGTGGAACCAGTCTCATGTAAGCGTACGTGTAAGGTTGGTCCGGGCCGCTTCATCCCACGATGCCGCCGAATCAAGATAAGACTAGTAACGGCAAGTAAATTGACAAAATCAACGCCCACAACAACTTGTGTTCTACTCGTGCTTAGAAACTATGCATAGACCAAGCTCATGATGCCACTGTTGGGGAACGTAGCAGAATTTTAAAATTTTCTAAGCATCACCAAGATCAATCTATGGAGACATCTCGCAATGAGAGGGAGAGGAGTGCATCTACATACCGTTGTAGATCGCAAGCGGAAGCGTTCAAGAGAACGGGGATGATGGAGTCGTACTCGTCGTGATCCAAATCACCGATGACCGAGCGCCGAACGGACGGCACCTCCGCGTTCAACACACGTACGGTTGGGAGAGACGTCTCCTCCTTCTTGATCCAGCAAGGGAAGGAGAGGTTGATGGAGATCCAGCAGCACGAAGGCGTGGTGGTGGAAGTAGCGGGATCCCGGCAGGGCTTTGCCAAGCGCAAGCAGGGAGGAAGAGGTGTCACGGGAGGGAGGGAGGCGCCAGGGACTTGGGGTGCAGTTGCCCTCCCTCCCCTCCACTATATATAGGGGCCAGGGGGGCGCCGGCCCCTATAGATCCCATCTAATGGGAGGGGGCGGCGTCCTAGGGGTGGCTTGGTCCCCAAGGCAGGTGGAGGCGCCCCCACCCCCTTAGGGTTTCCAACCCTAGGCGCAAGGGAGGCCCAAAGGGGGTGCACCAGCCCACCAGGGCTGGTTCCGTTCTCACATAAGCCCATGAGGCCCTCCGGGATAGGTGGCCCCACCCGGTGGACCCCCGAGACCCTTCCGGTGCTCCCGGTACAATACCGGTGACCCCCGAAACTTTCCCGGTGGCTGAAACTAGACTTCCTATATACAAATCTTTACCTCCGGACCATTCCGGAACTCCTCGTGATGTCCAGGATCTCATCCAGGACTCCGAACAACTTTCGGGTTACCGCATACTAATATCTCTACAACCCTAGCATCACCGAACCTTAAGTGTGTAGACCCTATGGGTTCGGGAACAATGCAGACATGACTGAGACAATCTCCGGCCAATAACCAACAGCGAGATCTGGATACCCATGTTGGCTCCCACATGTTCCATGATAATCTCATCGGATGAACCACGATGTCGAGGATTCAATCAATCCCGTATTCAATTCCCTTTGTCAATCAGTATGTTACTTGCCCGAGATTCAATCGTCGGTATCCCAATACCTCGTTCAATCTCGTTACTGGCAAGTCACTTTACTCGTTCCGTAGCACATCATCCCGTGACCAACCCTTAGTCACATTGAGCTCATTACGATGATGTCTTACCGAGTGGGCCCAGAGATACCTCTCTATCATACGGAGTGACAAATCCCAGTCTCGATTCGTGCCAACCCAACAGACACTTTTGGAGATACCCGTAGTGCACCTTTATAGTCACACATTTACGTTGTGACGTTTGGCACACCCAAATTATTCCTACAGTATCCGGGATTTGCACAATCTCATGGTCTAAGGAAAGGATACTTGACATTAGAAAAGCTCTAGCAAATGAACTACACGATCTTGTGCTCTTCTTAAGATTGGGTCTTGTCCATCACATCATTCTCCTAATGATGTGATCCTATTATCAATGACATCTAATGTCCATAGTCAGGAAACCATGACTATCTGTTGATCAACGAGCTAGTCAACTAGAGGCTCACTAGGGACATGTTGTGGTCTATGTATTCACACATGTATTACAATTTCCAGATAACATAATTATAGCATGAACAATAGACAATTATCATGAACAAGGAAATATAATAATAGCCATTTTATTATTGCTCTGAATGATCTACACCAACATTGAGCATCCACATCTTCAGTATCGACATGAAGTCATCATCGACAAAACCCATGGTTAGTTCATCCCTCTTAGGGGGGGGGTATCACATCTAGGGGGAGCTTTACTCAAAATATTGAGCTAAAGCAACTCTAATGGTGTGAACACAACAATGCTTTATGTAAAAGTGGTAACCCCACTTGTGCTTAAACAATGAGTATGACCTATGATCAAATGTTCTCATTTGACTCCTAAGTAAATATACTCATATATAGATGACCTAGTCATTGCCAATTGCTTGATAGATGCTAGAGTGTTTGTGCATGCTTTGCCACATATTTCATTTGCCATTTTATTGTGTGAGCATGTTGATTTCATATTTTACTCATTCAAGGACATCCATTTGTTGCTTTGATTGTTTGGCTATTCTTTTTTTTCCAAATGGATGGACAAGAATGCATAAGAACCTCCTCTACTATCTATGCCTTTCTCGTCTCAAACTCTATTCATGCTACATCACAAAGTTTAATCAAGTCAGATTCGAACACTCTGTGTGAGGAGCACTCAGAGTCGCCGATTCGCCACAGACTTAAACTTCCAAAACCTCTCTGTGCATTTTGGTACGACCGATTCATCCTTTTCGGTCTAACTGAGTTCATTGAGCTGATCTAGGTTTTTAATCTCGGTGCAACCGATTTGAACAATTCGGTCACACCGAGTTGCAGTAACCGCTTGCGAGTCTGCATCTTGGTGCCACCGAGTCGTTCCACTCGGTCACACCGACAGGGTCAGGATAATATACCGATGGGTTGAATTTTGGAAATTCCTCCAAAACCTCTCAGTCGCGCGTGTCCTGCTCTGCCACCTCGGTTCTCAGGATCATCCTCTCGTCGCCAGTGACGTCCCGCCATTAGTTTCCATCACCGTCAACGGATTTCAACGCCACCGTTGCCGCCGTAGCAAGCTCATCGCCAAACTAGGGTATGAGTTTGACCCCTTGGGCATTCCTTTTACCTTCGATTCTAAGCACAAGGTCAATGCCATGTTTCTTGCCACGTTTGAGATCTTCCTATCTAGCAAAAACTTCCTTTAGTTTAGATTTGATTCAAAAATTTAGGATTAGGTTTTCGTCGAACTCATCTCAGACCGACCGAGTTGTGGAAATCGGTCTCACCGATTTGGCTTAGGCCATTGCACTTGCACTTTTCGATCTGGCCGAAAGTTGCAAATCGGTGCGACCGAGTTCAACTCTTAGTGAAACCCTAGCAATCTCAGAGTCACCGAACTGTGTCTCGGTCTGACCGATTTCACTAGTTTAGACTCCAAAAGTTGCTTCGGTGTCACCGAGTTTAACAAATTGGTAGCTCTGAAATGCTTTCCTTGGAAAACTAAAACTAAGTTTTTGAGTCATATGTTTTAAAAAAACCTCTGCACTTTGTGATGCTCATCCACTCTACCTCATCTATATCTATTCACAGGGTCAACGGTCAGTTTGCTTTGCTAGTATCACTACAAAAAAAGACACATCCATGACATTTTGGGCTGAACGAAAAAAAATGCTGTCATACATATGACACTTCTATGACGATAATTGTGACAAAACCCGGTATCATCATAGATGTGGTGGGCTCCTACTTCTATGACAAAAAATCATGACAGAAAATGGGCTTTTCATCCTGGGCGGGCCGGAGACGCAGCTGCATGACATTCTTTGGACCGTCCATGACGAAAAAAACCGTGGTAGAAGCGAGGGCGAGGAAAATTTCGGGGAGTTCCCGGTTACGGTGGGAGGTCGGGGGCCGAGCGATGCGTGTTTCTCTCATACACGTACGCGCGTGTGTGCGAGGTGTTATCTCTAACTGAACCCGAGCGAGGCGTTGGGCTCTAACTGAACCCAAGCGATTGCACTTCAGGCTACGCGTTACTGAACCCGAGCGATCGATCGATGGCTGTTAACTGAACCCGATCGAGCGATTCCTTCGCTACTCCTGCTAACTGAAGCCGGTCGATTGGATGGACAGTGAGCGTTGCGGGGGGGGGGGGGGGTGGATGAACAGTGAGCCGTGGCGTTGCCTCTGGATGAACAGGACCCCGTGGTGTGGAGGGCTGGATGAATAGTAGACGGTGAAGGGGTGCCCGTGGAGGGGTGGTTGAATAGGACCCCATGGTGTGGAGGGCTGGATGAATAGTAAATGGTGGATGGGTGGTTGAACAGTAGCCGGTCGAGTAGCGCGCAGTGGAGGCTGGATGAACAGGAGCCCGTGGAGGCTGCAGGAGGTCGACGGTAGCCGATGGAGGCTGGAGGAGGTCGACGGTGGAAATGAACAGTATCTCGTGGAGTCCCGTTTTGCGGTACGCCACACCCTTCCCGATGAACAGGACCCCCGTTTCGACCGTACGAGGTCCGTTTCGTCCATTTTGCGGTACGCCACACCCCTCCCGATCAACAAGACCCCCGTTTCGACCGTAGGAGGTCCGTTTCCTCCGTTTTGCGGTACACCACACCCCTCCCGATCAACAGGACCCCTGTTTCGACCGTAGGAGGTCCGTTTCCTCCGTTCTGCGGTACACCAGGCCTCGTTTCCATCGCCTGTTCCGTCCAAGCCCTCCCGATGAACATGACCACGCATTCCGTTCCGACCCAGCCGGTTGGCTCCCACGTGTTTCGTTACCTCCCGATGAACACGACGCATTCCGTTGCCTCCCGATGAACACGACGCATTCTGTTGCCTCCCCATGAAAACGACACATTCCGTTTCCTCCCCATGAACACGACACTTTGCTTTGCCTCCCCATGAACACGACGATGAGGATGTTTCTCCGTTCCGACCCAGCCATGTACACGAGCCCTGGCCGTACGTATGCGCGAGTAGGCGTTCGAGACCCTGCCCATATGTACACATACGTGGCCGTATTTTCTTTCTTGCACCCTGGCCGTTGTACGTACATGTACATGCTACGTGCGCGCCTCTACTACGACACGTGTGCGCCTCTACTACGACATGTGCATGCCTCTACATCGACTAGTATGTACGTACACGTTCGCGACCAGAATGACAACGCTACGTACGCTTCGACCAGGTGGGTCCTGACTATCAGGCACTTCCTTGCCTGCGAAGATGTAGCTGGTGGGTCCCAGCAGTCATGGGGGCGAACCATTTTGTTTGTTTTGCCCGGACGCACTTCCTTGCGTGCGAAGGTGTAGCTGCTGGGTCCTAGCAGTCAGGGGGGCGAATCGTTTTTTTGCCCTGACGCACTTCCTTGCGTGCGAAGGTGTAGCTGGTGGGTCCCAGCAGTTGGGGGGCGAATCATTTTTTTTCAGACGCACTTCCTTGTGTGCGAAGATGTAGCTGGTGGGTCCCAGCAGTCAGGGGGGCGAATCGTTTTTTTTTCGGATGCACTTCCTTGCGTGCGAAGATGTAGCTTATGGGTCCCAGCAGTCAGGGGGCGAATCATTTTTTTTCACGAAATACGGTGGCCTATCCGTGAGTCCCCGCTGCCATGTGGAGGAATAATTATTTTACGCGTAATAAGGAGGAACTTCATTGCGGCTGTCGTGGACCCAGCTGTTAGCCTCTCCACGTACAGTCCATGTCCGATGGAAGTCATTCCTTAACCACGTTGACCACGCTGCACCGAGAGCACCAGGGCGGTGGACGACGACGAGGGCTAGGAAGGAGACGACGCAGAGCCAGGGAAGACGCGACATTGGATGCACACACGGAGAGGAGTACGAGGGTTCACTGGTTCGGCTGCGCTACCGTCGCCGCAGAATAACAGGGGGTGTGGGTGAGTGGAGGGATGGCCTGGCCAGCGGTGGGAGTAGTAGGGGGCGGTGAGGCCTCCACGGCAGCACAGCCGGCCACGGGAGGCAGGAGCAGGTGGCACGACCGGCGCTGCTTTGGCTGGCTGGAGCAAGAAGACCAGAGGTTGAAGAAGCACGACGACCGTTGGATGGACATTGTACAGTCACTACAGCTAGAATCATTTATATTGACTAAGTTGACAAAGCCCTTGGTACGTCAACTTAGTAGGCCCACAGGCCAGCTTCCGAAATAGTGTGCCCCAGATGTCAGGGGGAGGAATCATTTTTTGGGCGGGTGAAGCTAGAATATCCGAGATTGAAGAAGAAGCACGGCATCCGTTGGATGGACATCCAACGGCCACTGCTGCTAGAACCGTGTGTTGACTATAAGTTGACAAAGCCTTGCATACGCATCAACTCTGTTTTTTAGGGGACGCGTCAACTTAGTAAGGCCAGAAGTGTGTGGCAGAGAACTTATAGCCCATTTGAGATTTGTAAGAACGTGTAGCCCATTTTTGAATTCTAATGGAATTTACTACAACCCATTTAAAGTTTGTTAAAAGTACATCCCATTTCAACCAACCGTTCAAAACAGAATTCAATAAAATTTCCCACATTTTGATGGGATCCGAAATATTTTTATCCCAAAATTTCTAGTCAGATTAAATACCATTTCAATATAAATTTATATTACATAAAAATCCAACGAAACATTGCGCTCGCAAAAATTAATGAAATTAAAATTTTCAATATCCAAAAATAATATTTTATAAAGTAATCACGTGTTTGGTGCATTTTTTATAGTTACTCCCCACTTTTTATAATTACATCCCATTTATTATTTCTTAAAGCCCATTTTCTTGTTAAGCCTAATGCATCCCTCCTAGGAAAGATTTGCAGCTCAGCGGGGCGGAGAATAACAACTTGACCTTGCCTGGGTATTCCTAAAAAAAGTATAGTTGGGCTAGCCATTTTCAGCTTGAAAAAATTTAATATCTGGGCTGGATATCTGGCCTGGGCTAGACGGGCCACAGCTCGCCCAGTTAATACCTGCAGCGATGTTTTCGTTGTTGTTCAGAGGAAAAAAATTTAATATCTGGGCTAAACATCGAAAAACTCTGCAATGCTCACACCTCAAAAACACAAATACTGCTCGAGCTGCTTGGTCCTAGCTGTCGGCCGCTTCTTGTGCAATTCTCTCGTTTATTGACTACTACATAGGTTGACAATGGTGTGGGACCATGATGTCAGGAAACCTGGAGGAAGCAAAATAAATTATAGTTATATATATATATACATAAACACTATTCTGATCACAGGATCAGAATAATATTTTGATCACAACCAGACCTGCCCCGCTAGTAGTGCGTTGAACTTCCGTGTGAACTAGGTTGAACTTCCGCCAACATTTCCCAAATGGGGCTTGCGATATACCGTTGGAAAGCTATGGACACCAATATCATGACCCAACTTAAATTTTTGGCAAAATATAAGCGGTTTAAGAGCAGTTTTGAAAACCGTTTTTTCTTCGCACAAAAAACGTGAATCGTATTTTTGATCGCATTTCTAAACTGTTTATCGGAATGAGGCATATAATATGGCGTTGGAAAGCTGCTGCAAAACTGCTCCTTCCACATGTTAAAAGTTTTCCCTAATTCCCTATGGTTAAAGAGTAATTTGAAAAAAACGTAAAATTTCGTAAACCGAACAGCTGAGTTCGTTTTTTCAATGTCATTTCTAAACGGCTAATCCAACGGAGGTATATGATACGGCGTTGGAAAGCTTATGAAAATGCACTACTTTTTCATCTTGAATTTTTTATCTAATTTTGAATGGTTTAACAGTAATTTAGAAAATGGTCCAAGTCCTACCGAGTTCATATTTTCGAGCTAATTTTTTAACCGTTTGTCCAAATGCAGCAAATGATATGGTGTTGGAAAGCTTGAACAAATGCAAAACTTTTTGGTATGTATTGTTTCTCCCAATTCTTTATGGTTTTAAGTCAGTTTCGAAAATGGAAAAAACGTATTTTCGCCGTAATTTCTACAAACTTTATCGGAATGGGGCAAATAATATACCGCTGAAAAGCTACGGAAAATGCGAAACTTTTTCATGTTGATGGTTTTCTCTGATTCCTAGCTGTTTCCAAGTAATTTCGAAAACGGCGGGATCATGCGTTCTGCCTTTATCGCGAAACAGATTCTTCGAAAATGCACCGCGTGAAGAACCTGAACTTCTTGGCGCGTGTACCTGAACTTCACTCTGTTTTTCACGTGATTTTTTTGCTCGTTGGTATCCATCCACTGCTCGTAACTCTCCATCCACTCACCGGAATTGAGCAAGTGATATACCAGTGGAAAGCTGCTGTAAGCACATAACTTTCCCGTGTTGATCGTTTTTTCATACTCGTGATGGTTTTAAAAGTTTTTCATCTGAAATTCATTCAGCGTAGTAGTTGAACTTCATGCTGTTTTCACGTTGAACTTCTGTGACGTATTTTCGTTTGTAATTTTCTCATCCATTCGTTAGTGTTACACAAATGATACTCCTTTTGTACAAACCCCTCTCACAATAATTTTTTTTAACTTTCTTTGACCGAGGAGTTGCACTTATAACAACAAAACTTTTAGTCTTTGCTTTTTTATTCTTTTTTAATACAAAATGCACACCGTGTAGTACGTGAACTTCTGGCAGTTATCAATTGAACTTCTTTCGGTTATGTGAAAATATCTGAGTTTTTTATAAATTTTTATCTGAATTTCTTAATACTTTTTTATAAAATTTTGAAGCGCTCTATTTTTAAAAGTTGAACTTATTGTTTTTATTTTTAAACTTCTTGTTTCCAATCTTTAATAACGAGGAAAATCTGAGGTTTCTATAATCATTGAACTTCTTCATCTTTTTAATAAGGACTTCCTGATTTTATTTCTTTAATCTTTTTATGAAATTTTGAAGCACTCTATTTTTAAATGTTGAACTTCTTGTTGTTTTATTTTTGAACTTCTTTTTTTCATTCTTTAATAATGGGAAAAAACTAAGTTTTCTATAATCATCGCACTTCCCGCTGTTTTCACTTGAACTTCTACCATGTTTTTTTTGTTCGTAATTTCTCACCCGTTCATCAGAGTTGCACAAATGATATACCGTGCCAATACCTCTCACATAAGAAGTTTTGAACTTTCCCGTGCCGAGCACCTGAACTTCTAGCAACAATTTTTTTATACTTTAACCTTTTATTCTATTTTTCGCATATGAAAACACACGCCATGCAGTACGTGAATTTCTGACAGTTATGAATTTAAACTTCTCTCTGTTCCACTTTAGTAATGAAAAAATCTAAGCTTTTAATAGACATCGAACCGCTCTAACTATTTTATTTGAACTTCTTTATGTTTTTTAGAAATGTGAAAATTGGAGTTTTTTAGAAACATCAAGCTTCTTCGTTATTTCGAATAGAACTTATTAGTTTTATTCTTTAGTAATCAGAAAAAACTGAGTTTTCGAATAAATATCAAACTGCTCTAATTTTTAAAATTGAACTTCTTTGTTTTATTCTTCGGTAACGAGAAAAAACTGAGTTTTTTTATAATCTTTGGACTTCTCTGTTATTCTCATTAGAACTTCTTAGTTTTATTTTTAGGAAAAATATGTTTTTTAAATAAGCATCTAACATTTTTTTTAAAAATTAAACTTCATACTTTTTTTGTGTAGATCAAACTACTATCTTATTTTTAAGTTGAAACTTCAAGTTTTAGTCTTAAATAACTTGAAAAATATAAGTTTTTTATAAATATCAAATTGCTGTATGTTATGTAAATTGGACTTTTGGTTTTTATTTTACTAAAATAAAAATGCTAGTTTTGTAATAAATATGGAACTAGTCCATTTGTCTAAATTTTAACTTCTAGCTATTTTAGAAATGGTGAAAATCCATTTTTATAAATTTCAAACTGCTCTATTTTTAAAATTTGAACGTCTTGTTTTTTCGTTTTGAACTTCTTATCTCTATTATTTAATAATAAAGAAAAATGGAATTTCGTATAACCATGCAACTGCTCCTTTTAAAAAAATTGGACTTCATGTTTTTATTTGTTTTAGTAACGAAAAAATCATAGTTTTTTCATAAACATCAAGCCGCTCTATTTTATAAATTTGAACTTTGGGGTTTTTTAAAAATGGAGAAAAATCCTTTTTTATAACATTGTTTTGAGATGCTTTGTTTTTTTAATTTGACCTTCTTTGGGTTTTGTAACGAACATTTAACATTTTTGTCTTTTAAATTTGAACCTCTAGGCTTTTTCTAGAAACGGGAGTGAGCGACCATAACAAAATAAGATGTACCTATGTACTGCTGCCCGATGAATGATTTTTATTCTACGTGCATTTTCTAGGTAGGATGCGTTCTCCCCAAAAAACAATGTCTTTCAAACTTTCTCGGTGGAAGTCACTGAACTTCTAGATTAATAAAAAAGCATGCCCTTTATAGTGTGAACCTCTGTTTTATTGAACTCCAATATATCTCTTTCTAGTTTCTACCAAAATGTTTGCATGTTCATCCAAAAAGAAATAAGCTTCTACTCAAAATATATCTATTTTTTCTCCATGATGAATTGGAAGTGCTCAACATAGAAGCATTTACATCAGGAAGGGTTGTTAATAAAGACTAAAGAAGATCAACACATTGGACTGGAGTTGTACGAATTACTGCAGTGAACTGTGGTGTGCAAAACATTTCACTTCCTAGGTAGTTTTAGTACATAACTTTTCCACGTAGTAATATATGAAATTCTCCGAACATAATTTTCATGGAGCACTTTTGAACACAGATCATACCATGAAAGAGGTTGAAGATATGAGCACGGATGCATCAACATGTGAGGTAATTTTTTGGAAGCTCCTTTTTAAGAGTGCAATGTCCAAAGAAGTCTCGCATCCATTGAACTTCATAACCTGGAGTTTTCAACTTGCAAAAATATTAACTCTCAAACATCAACAAAACAACCTCAAGAAGAAGATTTTTTTTTTCAAAATATCAGTTCTCATTCTGCATTTCAATAAGCATGTACACATCACATAATCAGAACATGTTCTTTGCACTAATTTACAATATGGTGACCATCAGTAGCTGAGATAGAGGTTCCTTTTTTAGGCGAGGCTCCTGAGAAGACCACAGTTGTTGCTTTTTCTTGTGAGCTGCCTTGCCAAAACTCTTTGCTGAACTTTCAAACCTTTTTGTACTGTGTCTATGGTCAAGGTCGGTGAGAGGCACCGAGGAAGCTCAGTGAGAGGCGCCACAACAAGTAATGCTCTAGGGATGGCACTCTGAACTTCAGTCCTCCTCAAACTGCATCATCCACTGCTATAGAATAGGATGAGTTGTTCCTCGTGGTGCTACCACAGAAGTGCATGTGCACAAATAAGTAATGGACACGAGCCACGCTGGCGGTTCTACTCCACTTGCAGCTAGGGAGAAGAATGCATCAGCTCCAGCGGGAGTAAAATAGGTAGGTGAGAACTCATCTATATGCACATATATACAAGAAGAGCATCAACTCCTCTATACAGTAAAACATTTTTTTAATATTCTTGTACCTGAACCTTTCCAACATATTTACGTGAACTTCTTGTGTTAGGCCCAGAGTTCGCAAATCAGTAAATTTTGATAAGAAATGTGTATGAATCAATGGATTTTGTACACACATTGCAACACAGAGGGAGGCCTGGGCGGTTGCCAGCCCAGCCCAAAAAAAATATTGCCTTCTGTATGTTATTAGTGGTTGTTAACCCAAAGCCACCTGCTGTCACTTCTTTGTTATGCCTCTCACCCTGCGCTCCAGCAGTCACAGCTCTCCTCCAAACTTGAATTTGCAGCCACTACTCTTCTGTACTTGTACTAATTAATTTCCTCCAGAACTGTAGCTGCAGCCACTACTCTACTTCTCCCGATATCATTCCTCAACCATCTTGTCCATGGCAACACGAGGGGTGCATGGTATAGCAAGCGCATTGGAACGGTTGAGCAGACACCACAATAGCATGGTCGGCTTGTGGCAGAGGCAGCATGGGTTGAGCAGAGGCAGCATGGCGAAGGAAGAAAGGCTCGCTTCAGGAGGCAGATGTAACACCCTCGATGCGACTATAGCTCCCACGTGTCGAGGCACGACTTAGAGACATAATCGCATTGAAGGCATATGTCGCAAGTGAGGTAATCTTCACACAACCCATGTAATACATAAGGGAAAGAGATACATAGTTGGCTTACAATCGCCACTTCACACAATTACATGAATAAAGCATTACATCAAACAGATACAATCAGGGTCCGACTACGGAACCAAAATAAAAGAAGAACCCCAAATGCGACAAAGGTCCCCGATTGACCCCAACTGGGCTCCACTACTGATCAACTAGAACGGAACAACACAAAGCGACAAGATCTTCAACGAGCTCCTCCTGAGCTTGGTTGCGTCATCTGCACGGTCTCGTCGGCACCTGCAAGCTGGTTTTGGAAGTATCTGTGAGCCACAGGGACTCAGCAATCTCGCACCCTCGCGATCAAGACTATTTAAGCTTATGGGTAAGGTAAAAGGTATGTGGTGGAGCTGCAGCAAGCGACTAGCATATATGGTGGCTAACATACGCAAATGAGAGCGAGAAGAGAAGGCAAAGCACGGTCGATAAAAGTATGATCAAGAAGTGATCCTATAGCAACCTACGTCAAGCATAACTCCAACAACCGTGTTCACTTCCCGGACACCGCCGGAAAGAGACCCTCACGGTTACACACGCGGTTGATTCATTTTAATTAAGGTCAAATTCAGGTTTTCTACAACCGGACATTAACAAATTCCCATCTGCCCATAACCGCGGGCACGCTTTCGAAAGTTCAAATCCCTGCAGGGGTGTCGCAACTTAGCCCATGACAAGCTCTCACGATCAACGAAGGAATAGACCTCCTCCCTAGACATTCCGATCAGACTCGGTGTCCCGGTACAACAAGACATCCTCGACAATGGTAAAACAAGTCCAGCAAGACCGCCTGATGCGCCGACATCCTGATAGGAGCTGCACATATCTCGTTCTCAGGGCAACACCAGATGAACACTACGTACAGCTAAAACCAGCCCTCATGTTTCCCCGAGGTGGCGCCGCAGGTGGCTCTAGTTTAGACCAACACTTAGACAAGCACTGGCCCGGGGGGGTTAAAATAAAGATGACCCTCGGGATGTGCGACTCCCAAGGGGAAAAGGCTAGGAGGCGAATGGTAAAACCAAGGTTGGGCCTTGCTGGAGGAATTTTATTCAAAGCAAACTGTCAAGGGTTCCCATTATAACCAAACCGCGTAAGGAACGCAAAATCCGGGAACATAACACCGATATGACGGAAACTAGGGTGGCAAGAGTGGAACAAAACACCAGGCATAAGGCCGAGCCTTCCAGCCTTTACCAAGTATATAGATGCATTAATTAAATAAGATATATTGTGATATCCCAACAAGTAAAACATGTTCCAACAAGGAACAACATCTCCATGTTCCAACAAGGAACAAACTTCAATCTTCACCTGAAACTAACAACGCTATAAGAGGGGCTGAGCAAAGCGGTAACATAGCCCATCAACGGTTTGCTAGGACATGGTGGGTTAGAGGTTTGGCATGGCAATTTGGGAGGCTGGCAAGCAAATGGTAGGCATCGTAGCATTGGCATAGCAAAAGAGCGAGCAAACTAGCATAGCAAAAATAGTAGTGATTTTGAGGGTATGATCATCTTGCCTGAAATCCCGCAAGGAAGAAGAACGAGTCCATGAAGAAGACAAACGGACGTAGACGAATGGTTCCTCACAAATGCGACGTTACCGGAACCAACCCGAAGAAGCAATCACTGGAAAAGAAGCACACAACATAGTAAACAACTACCACATAGGCATGGCATGATGCACAACCAAGTATGATCCATGTCCGGTTTAAATATGCATGACATGGCAAAGTGCACAATCAATCCTACAAATTAAGTGGAGCTCAATATGCATCGGGATGCATATTGACAAAACACCACATCGATTATTTAGGTCTCTCTCGTTTATGTACCCCAACAATATTAAATGTTGATTAACATGGCAAGAGGTGAAGCACAACAAAACTACCTATCTAGGCAAGTTTAAATGAGGCCGGAAGCAACGAACAACAATTCCGGAAAAATCCTCATATGCATAATTTAAGGTTTGGTACTGTTCTGCCCTAAACATTATTTTAGAGTTGTTGAACATGCAAGATGAGTGCAACATGTTAAACTAGACATTTTTCTACCCCATTTACATATAAAGATTATTAAAATCGGAGCTACGGTTATTTAGTTATGAATTAAATCATTTTAACATGGCATAGGAGCAAATTTAAACAAACATCATTTTTAACATTTCAAACATAGATGAAAATTGGATATTATTAATCTACACAAAATTCTAAGCAAGTTTCATATATAAATCATTTTAATCCGATGCACGGTTAGTGAGTTATTAAATGCATGAACCAGGGGGACTAATCTGCAAAATAGCAGTCTCAGGAAATATAGACAAATCGTCCGGATCTGAAAAAAAAAACGATGCGGGCCGAATCTGAGGCAAGCCCAACAGCAGGAAAAAAACAGAGGCGGGGCGCTGGGGGTGCGGCTCACCCATGGGCTTGGCCCGGAGAGGAGGAAGTGGCAGGCCGAGGCGGGGCGGCGCGCTGGGCCGGACTCGGGCACTGCACTGGCCGGTAAAACCGGGCCGGCCCACGAAGGAGGATGAGGCAGGCCGAACGAGGCCGGCTGGAGCTGGGCCGAAGGCGGGGAGGAGGTGGCCCACACGGAAGGTCCACGCGGGCGCGGAGCGACCCGGTCGTCTCTCCCGATCCGATCGGGATCGAGGCAGGGCGGCAGTGGCGTTGGGAGACTCCGGTGACGGGGACGGCCGGAGCCGCGGCGGGCGATGCCGGATCTGGAAGCAGGCGGGGGTGGCTCTCCTCCTCGGGCTCGGATCGAGGCCGGAGTACTCCGGGACGGCGGCGGGGAGGCGTTCGGGCGACGGGGCGCGCTGCGGCGAGCGAAGACGGCTGCCGGCAATGGCGGACGCGGCGACCGATGATGGAGGCAGCGAGGCGGCGAGAGGAGGCGGGCGGCGATGGATGTGAGTAGCGGCGGGGAGCCTCGGGCCCGGGAGGGCCTGCGGCGGGCCTCGCGGGCCGCGGCGAAGTGGGGCGGCGCGGGCGCTGACATGGCGCGCTGAGATTGGCTCGGGCGACAGTGGAGCTGACGTGGCGCTCCCTGATTGGATGGAGTGAGGTGGCGGCGGTGAGCGGACATGTCCGGCGCGGCGCGGACGCATCCGGATGCGCGGGGAGGAGTGGATCTAGGGTTCATCCGCGAAATGATCCGAAATTTCGGGGAGGGTGCTCTTTTATAGGTAGAGGGAGCTAGGAGAGTCCAAATGAGGTGCGGTTTTCGGCCACGCGATCGTGATCGAACACTCTAGATGATGGAGCAGAGTTAGGTGGGTTTTGGGCCAAATTGGAGGGGTGTTGGGCTGCAACACACACGAGGCCTTCTCGGTCCCTGGGTTAACCGTTGGAGTATCAAACGAAGTCTAAATGGTACGAAACTTGACAGGCGGTCTACTGGTGGTAAAACAAGGCCGCTTGGCAAGACTCGGTCCAATCCGGAAATGTTTAACCGCCACACAAGAAAGAAAGGTAGAAATGACCACCGGAGGAGAACGAAGCGCCGGAATGCGAAACGGACAACGGGGAAAATGCTCGGATGCATGAGACGAACACGTATGCAAAAGAAATGCGCATGATGACATGATATGCAATGCATGACACGCAAGCAATGACAAGGCAACAACAGCGAATAACTGATCGACACCTGGCACATCGGTCTCGGGGTGTTACAACACTCCACCACTACGAGAGGATCTCGTCCCGAGATCTAGAATGGCACCGGAGGGAAAACGGAAAAGGAAGAGAAACGGTAAAACTAAGTTGCTTCTTACGACAAACGAGTGAAACCAAAGAACCTTGCGAGGTTGAACAAATTCTAGAAAAGAACACAATGAAGGTGAACGAAGTTGAAAACACTCCATTAGAAAAGAGGGACAAAGAACATTGCGAAAACCTTGAGGTTGAAGGGAAGATATACATAGAAAACACTCTGGTTAAGGAAGGGGATCAAGGAAGACCAAATTCGGGCAGCACTCCGGTAGAAAAGAGAGGAATTGAATAAGAACTTGATAAGGTGATATAACTTGAAAAGAAGGCACGACACTCCGGTTAAATGAATAAGCAAGAAAGGAACAAGGTCCTGACAAAAACAAAAGGAAAGGTTGAAGATAGCAACATCACAATGACTCTGGAACAAAAGAATAGAAGATGGATAATTGAAATAGGAGAATTGAGGAGAAAATGCCAACTTCTGCCACAAAAGAGCTTGAGAAGGCATCCTTTGGAAACGGGTCGAACGGAGTTGTTGGAAAACGAACAACGAAAGGATAAGCTTGATATGGACTTATAGAAGACATCTCAAAATTATGAGGTGACAACTTGGCACTCACGGAATAAATTTGATTGGTAAGAACAAGGAGACGAGAAACTTATTTCACTGGGAGGATAAATGAATAACTTGGATCATTGATAAACACCATGAGAGTGACAATCCTTAAAGTAAAGCTTTTGGTGAAAATATTACCCAAGATAACTCAAATGACGAGATTGATGGATTTAAAATGTCTCATTCTTGACAACATGTGAATCATGAAAACATGAACTCAGATTATCAAGAATGACATAATACCACCTCCAATGATAAGGAAGAAAGAATTGCACTCCGGATAGCAAGATGAAGAATGCTTGAACTCCTCTGGAAAGAATCTCGATGAACGCTTCGAGAAGGAAATAATCTTTGATGAACCCTCATGTATAGCCTCCATGAAGAAACTCCGGTGAAAGAATGGTCAAACGAATGGAAAGAAAAGTTGAAAGCACAAGGTGAATCCTTGCGATGATTTAGATGGATTTCGGTGATAATTAGAGCTTGGAACTCCAGAAAAGAAAGACGAGCACTTGAAACCAAGAATTTTTGATGAGGCTCCGGAATAAAGAATTAATCACTTGGATGAACAAAAATAAGAATTACGTTATGCGTATCCTTCACCAATTAAATTGATGACAAACAATGGATTTGGCACACTACTTATTCTCGTAGAAAGGATTAAGAGAGATATAGCGCAAGCTTGGGAAGGTCTTCAACAAGCCACCGGTAGAATTGAAACAACCAATGAATTGATATGATAACGAATGACGCGAACTCTTGCACGAACCACCGTAAGAATTGAAAATGAACATAGTAGGGGTGAATCACCGGTAAGAATTAACAAATGAACGAAGGAAAGATAAGGACAACACCGAGACGAATTAGCAAATGAAAGAAGATGCTTGAGAGAATTAGAGACAAGAGAACAAAGGAATCAAGAACTGATTAGAGGATAATTTATCGATGCACCGGTAATATTTAGAGAACGAGAACTGAAAACTGGGAATGAATAACCCTGGATTGATTACCTCCGGATAATCAAACTGAATAGAATCTTGACTTGCTCCGGATAGGTGAAAAGAATTCTCACAATCGAATACAATTATGAGAGGATGGCAACAAGCTAGAGTCACGAATCTCTGAGAGAACGGATAAGATATGGAGGCAAAATCCTCTTCGGTCTTCAAAATCCGAGAATGACGACGAGAAATACCATCAAATTGTTGAGACACTCCAGAAGAATCAAAAGCGAAGAGGTTAACCCACTGATGAAAAGAATTTGAAAGATCTTGGTGAAAAGCATTTGACTGATGATAATTCATTCTTACGTCAAACTTTGACAAGAAATTTGAGGATATCTCCAGGAAAATAAGAAGAGTCAGGTAAGATCCTGGGAAAGACCTGTGGGTTAGGCCCACTCAAAAGAAAGACCGTAAAACGATTACTTTAAAAAGGAGATTGCACCGGTTGAATTAAATGGCTTGAATACGATAACAACCTTGAAAGATATTGAATGAATGCAGAGTGAAAAACACGAATCTTCGAGATATCTTGAGCACTTAGAAACAAATGGATAGCGAGAGGTGAATGGATATGAGGTGCATCGGCATGAGAAGGTATTGGAATGAGGAAAGGGTAAGATCAACAAAGCTTGACTTGGTTCCACCGGAGAAGATAAAAGAATAAAGAATGATAAACTTGAAGCTCCGTTAGAATCTTTCTAAGAATCACCGGATAAGAGCATTAATGGAAAAGAATGGAGAGGCTTGCCATCAATAAAAGGATACTTGAATAAGAAATCTGAATCATTGAAGAAAAAGGGTGGGAGGGAGGGAAAAACACAGGCAACTTGGGACGAATGAAACAAACACCGTTGAGAGAGCTTGAGTTGATCTTGCGGATGTTGAAATGATCGGATCCACTTGAAGAGAAACACGCCAGTTGAAAGGAGTGATATGACACACTCGATTATCGAGAAGGATTAGTATCCACATAGGAATATGAGAACACCGTTTAGAAAAGGTATGGAATCACCACTTGACATTGAAGCAACTTGAATACCACAACTCAAAACAAAACAAAGGATTGGCTTGCAGAATAAGCCGGAACAAACATATGATAGAGATTTTGTCCGAAGTTTTCGTGGTGGGGCCTACACGGACTCGATCATACAGCACCATCATGTACAAGGCAGTGCACATGACATACGAAGCGTCCCCGAGTCGGCATAGCCAAGGACTCTTTAAGACACAACGAGACCACTGTAAAATCGACCGTGAATAGGCGGACCACTAGACGTCGAACCCCAATTTCATATCATACATCTGTCGGAAAGATATCCTAAGAGCTACTTGAATTCCCACCTATGAAACTCCCGAAATTTTCCGGTTATGCAATCAGGTGTTGGGGATACAGGGGAAGCATAATATCTCACCCAAAACTAGCAAATCCTACATCCAGCTCTATCCATCCTTCAACACATAACCAAGAAACCTTCGGAAATCGTCTACCTCAACCTTCGAAAAGCATCCGTTATACAAGTTATGGCGATACTCCCGAACTCCCGCCCCAGTGCTGGGTGGCGTCGAGGTTATCTCACCAACGAACTGCATAAAAGAGATTTTCGATGTCGGCGTACTAGACTCAGGTATTCCAGAACTGCAACGATAAAATTATGACGACAACACCTCAGAGCTCAACTCCCCGGGACACTTCCACTAAACCCCTGAAAGGAGGCACCAAGACAATGTTCTCATCATAAAACCATCGGAACGATTCCAAGATACCCGCGGGATCCTAAATTTTTTTAGTGAAATTTGAGAAGAGAAGAGTTAAAACTCTACGTCAGGATGCCTTACCAGAGCGATGAGGAGACTGGGAAGTAAAAAGAATTCCTAAACTCTCCGGTATATAATTCCTAATTGACTCAAAACATTTTTCTAGACACAACAACTCGGCCGCTAAAAACGATCAAGCAATGGGGCTCCTAAGGTCGGGGAAGGCTCTGATACCAACTTGTAACACCCTCGACGCGACTATAGCTCCCACGTGTCGAGGCACGACTTAGAGACATAATCGCATTGAAGGCATATGTCGCAAGTGAGGTAATCTTCACACAACCCATGTAATACATAAGGGAAAGAGATACATAGTTGGCTTACAATCGCCACTTCACACAATTACATGAATAAAGCATTACATCAAACAGATACAATCAGGGTCCGACTACGGAACCAAAATAAAAGAAGAACCCCAAATGCGACAAAGGTCCCCGATCGACCCCAACTGGGCTCCACTACTGATCAACTAGAACGGAACAACACAAAGCGACAAGATCTTCAACGAGCTCCTCCTGAGCTTGGTTGCGTCATCTGCACGGTCTCGTCGGCACCTGCAAGCTGGTTTTGGAAGTATCTGTGAGCCACAGGGACTCAGCAATCTCGCACCCTCGCGATCAAGACTATTTAAGCTTATGGGTAAGGTAAAAGGTATGTGGTGGAGCTGCAGCAAGCGACTAGCATATATGGTGGCTAACATACGCAAATGAGAGTGAGAAGAGAAGGCAAAGCACGGTCGATAAAAGTATGATCAAGAAGTGATCCTATAGCAACCTACGTCAAGCATAACTCCAACAACCGTGTTCACTTCCCGGACACCGCCGGAAAGAGACCCTCATGGTTACACACGCGGTTGATTCATTTTAATTAAGGTCAAATTCAGGTTTTCTACAACCGGACGTTAACAAATTCCCATCTGCCCATAATCGTGGGCACGGCTTTCGAAAGTTCAAATCCCTGCAGGGGTGTCCCAACTTAGCCCATGACAAGCTCTCACGGTCAACGAAGGAATAGACCTCCTCCCGAGACATTCCGATCAGACTCGGTGTCCCGGTACAACAAGACATCCTCGACAATGGTAAAACAAGTCCAGCAAGACTGCCCGATGCGCCAACATCCTGATAGGAGCTGCACATATCTCGTTCTCAGGGCAACATCGGATGAACACTACGTACAGCTAAAACCAGCCCTCAAGTTTCCCCGAGGTGGCGCCGCAAGTGGCTCTAGTTTGGACCAACACTTTGACAAGCACTGGCCCGGGGGGGGGGGGTTAAAATAAAGATGACCCTCGAGATGTGCGACTCCCAAGGGGAAAAGGCTAGGAGGCGAATGGTAAAACCAAGGTTGGGCCTTGCTGGAGGAGTTTTATTCAAAGCGAACTGTCAAGGGGTTCCCATTATAACCCAACCGCGTAAGGAACGCAAAATCCGGGAACATAACACCAATATGACGGAAACTAGGGCGGCAAGAGTGGAACAAAACACCAGGCATAAGGCCGAGCCTTCCACCCTTTACCAAGTATATAGATGCATTAATTAAATAAGATATATTGTGATATCCCAACAAGTAAAACATGTTCCAACAAGGAACAGCATCTCCATGTTCCAACAAGGAACAAACTTCAATCTTCACCTCCAACTAACAATGCTATAAGAGGGGCTGAGCAAAGCGGTAACATAGCCAATCAATGGTTTGCTAGGACATGGTGGGTTAGAGGTTTGGCATGGCAATTTGGGAGGCTGGCAAGCAAATGGTAGGCATCGTAGCATTGGCATAGCAAAAGAGCGAGCAAACTAGCATAGCAAAGATAGTAGTGATTTTGAGGGTATGATCATCTTGCCTGAAATCCCGCAAGGAAGAAGAACGAGTCCATGAAGAAGACAAACGGACGTAGACGAACGGTTCCTCACAAACGCGACATTACCGGAACCAACCCTAAGAAGCAATCACCGGAAAAGAAGCACACAACATAGTAAACAACTACCACATAGGCATGGCATGATGCACAACCAAGTATGATGCATGTCCGGTTTAAATATGCATGACATGGCAAAGTGCACAATCAATCCTACAAATTAAGTGGAGCTCAATATGCATCGGGATGCATATTGACAAAACACCACATCGTTTATTTAGTTCTCTCTCGTTTATGTACCCCAACAATATTAAATGTTGATTAACATGGCAAGAGGTGAAGCACAACAAAACTACCTATCTAGGCAAGTTTAAATGAGGCCGGAAGCAACGAACAACAATTCCGGAAAAATCCTCGTATGCATAATTTAAGGTTTGGTACTGTTCTGCCCTAAACATTATTTTAGAGTTGTTGAACATGCAAGATGAGTGCAACATGTTAAACTAGACATTTTTCTACCCCATTTACATATAAAGATTATTAAAATCGGAGCTACGGTTATTTAGTTATGAATTAAATCATTTTAACATGGCATAGGAGCAAATTTAAACAAACATCATTTTTAAAATTTCAAACATAGATGAAAATTGGATATTATTAATCTATACAAAATTCTGAGAAAGTTTCATATATAAATCATTTTAATCCGATGCACGGTTAGTGAGTTATTAAATGCATGAACCAGGGGTACTAATCTGCAAAACAACAGTCTCAGGAAATATAGACAAATCGTCCAGATCTGGAAAAAAACGATGCGGGCCGAATCTGAGGCAAGCCCAACAGCAGGAAAAAAATAGAGGCGGGGCACTGGGGGTGCGGCTCACCCATGGGCTTGGCCCGGAGAGGAGGAAGTGGCGGGCCGAGGCGGGGCGGCGCGCTGGGCCGGACTCGGGCGCTACGCTGGCCGGTGAAGCCGGGCCGGCCCACGAAGAAGGATGAGGCAGGCCGAACAAGGCCGGCTGGAGCTGGGCCGAAGGCGGGGAGGAGGTGGCCCACGCGGAAGTACCACGCGGGCGCGGAGCGACCCGGTCGTCTCTCCCGATCCGATCGGGATCGAGGCAGGGCGGCGGTGGCATTGGGAGACTCCGGCGATGGGGATGGCCGGAGCCGCGGCGGGCGATGCTGGATCTGGAAGCAGGCGGCGGTGGCGCTCCTCCTCGGGCTCGGATCGAGGCCGGAGTACTCCGGGACGGCGGCGGGGAGGCGTTCGGGCGACAGGGCGCGCTGCAGCGAGCGAAGGCGGCTACCGGCAATGGCGGACGCGGCAACCGGCGATGGAGGCAGCGAGGCGGCGAGAGGAGGGGGGCGGCGATGGATCTGAGTAGCGGCGGGGAGCCTTGGGCCCGGGAGGGCCTGCGGCGGGCCTCGCAGGCCGCGGCGAAGTGGGGCGGCGCGGGCGCTGACATGGCGCGCTGAGATTGGCTCGGGCAACAGTGGAGCTGACGTGGCACTCCCTGATTGGATGGAGTGAGGTGGCGGCGGTGAGCGGACATGTCCGGCGCGGCGCGGATGCGTCCGGATGCGCGGGGAGGAGTGGATCTAGGGTTCATCCGCGAAATGATCCGAAATTTCGGGGAGGGTGCTCTTTTATAGGTAGAGGGAGCTAGGAGAGTCCAAATGAGGTGCGGTTTTCGGCCACGCGATCGTGATCGAACGCTATAGATTATGGAGCAGAGTTAGGTGGATTTTGGGCCAAATTGGAGGGGTGTTGGGCTGCAACACACACGAGGCCTTCTCGGTCCCTCGGGTAACCGTTGGAGTATCAAACGAAGTCCAAATGGTACGAAACTTGACAGGCAGTCTACCGGTGGTAAACCAAGGCCGCTTGGCAAGACTTGGTCCAATCCGGAAATGTTTAACCCCCACACAAGAAAGAAAGGTAGAAATGACCACTGGAGGAGAATGAAGCGCCGGAATGCGAAACGGACAACGGGGAAAATGCTCGGATGCATGAGACGAACACACATGCAAAAGAAATGTGCATGATGACATGATATGAAATGCATGACACGCAAGAAATGACAAGGCAACAACAACGAATAACTGATCGACACCTGGCACATCGGTCTCGGGGCGTTACAGCAGAAGCCAACAACGCGATGAAGTTCAGATTAGTCGTGGGTGGAAAGTCAGCGCCAGCTCCAGGGTGGGGTATCCAGCGATGCGGCTAGAAGGCGGGCATCTGGAGGAACAGGTGAGGGAGCTCGGGCAGCGCGGCGGGGTGGATGGGTCGTAGCTGCGGGGGCCAAGGCACCGGCGACTGGGTTGGTTGGTGGAGGTGCGGGTGCGTCCTGTTTGACCTCATCGCCGGGGTGCTTGGTGTGGGTGGACCCCGGTGGCGGTGGTGCGCAGCCGATGGCGCATGAAGGTGGGGGGAGAGATGGGGAGAAACATGAGGTTAGGGACGGCGTGCCGGATGTGGTGGGCCGCGGCGTCGCGCGGAGATCCATGGCCTGACAGCGACTCTGTGGGATCCGGTGACCGGCGGCGGTGCTGAGGAATCCAGGGCGGCGGCGATGCGTGGGGATAGAGCGTGGATGGAGGCCTGTGGTGTGGATAGGATCGTGGGCATGGGGCGGTGGGTGGGCTGCCTTTTTATCGGGCCGCACCGGTTCGGGAACACCTCGCCGCCCCTATATAGTCCGGACGTGATCCAAATAGTTATTTTGATCCCAGGATCATAATAGTGTTGTCCTATATATATAATAAGGAGGCACTTGCGTACGTGAGGCTATGGACCTGGTGGGTCCCCATTGTCATCCTCTCCAAGTAAAGTCATCTCCTCGCCCGCGCGCGCTTTCCGCCTGAAATAGTTAGCGCCGCCCGCCCCGCTTCCCGGTGCAGGCGATTGCTCCGCCTTCAAACAACACAAGTGCCGTCCGTCCGTCCATCTGCCGCCCACATTAATGATGCCGGTTGCCGAGGCGGCTACTCCGGCGCCACATGTCCGTCCATCCGCATGCCCACCATTGCTATATAAACTGTTGCGCCGGCCATAGCCGCAGTCATCCGCATCCGTTCCCTTTCTCCTGTCCACACCACTACTGCCCACCATGGCTTCCTCGCGCTCCAGCGCTCTTCGGGACGGGCGGACGATGGACCACAAGGAGATGGCAGCCATTGCTGCTGAACGGCTGGCCGGCAGGCAGACGGAGGACGATGACGTCCCAATGCAGAACATGGTAGTCGACGATCCGGCACCAACCCCCTAGTCTGCGCCATCCTCGCCGGTGCATTACACCATGACCATCGGCGAGGCCCGTTCCCAATATATGGACAGGATGAGGCAGATGCGTGAGGAGCAGTTCCGGGAGGCGCGGGCTGATGCCGTCTACAACCACCATCTCCTCTAGGAGCACCTGCAGGTGGAGGAGCAGATCGCTGCGGAGCGGGCGGAGCAGGAGGCGCTGCTCGACTCATACCGCTCCGCCCGCAAGGGCCGCCTCGAGCGCTGGCGGTACCGCATGCAGGTGGCGGAGGCTGTGACCACCTACAAAGAGGCTAGCAAAGAGGGCGATGAAGTGGGCGGGGCGCTATTTGGCGAGTCCGAGGACGAGGCAGAGGACAATGCCAGCTCCAACGAGGCCCCGCTCCGCTGGCGTCGATGAGGCCCTGCTCCGCCGAGGCCCCGCAGTGCCAACAACGAGGCAGAGGACACCGCCGGCTCCGCCGAGGCCCCGCCCTGCCAACGAGGCAGAGGACATCGCCGGCTCAGCCGAGGCCCCACCCTGCCAGGAACGAGACAGAGGATATCACCGGCTCCGCCGAGGCCCCGCCCCGCTGCCAACGAGGCGGAGCCACACAGAAAACGAGGAAGAGTAGAACACGGTAGGTCTCCGCCGCTCGGGCCGAAGTAAGGCCACCGCTGCTACCCTCCGGTTGAAGCCAACCTAGGCGGGTTGACCATTGACGGCCGGTTAGCTTCTTGGCGGCGACGTGGAGTCGGAGAGCTGCGCTGGAGAACAACACTGCTTCTACTTAACTGCTGGTGCAGTTGGCTGACTGACACATGGGCCCAACAGGCCATGTGTCAGTTACGCAACTGCACCTGCACTTAAGTCACTGAAGCTTCTATTCGGCTCAGCGGGACACAGGTGTGTAGCTTCGGTTAATTAATTATACCTCCAGCGCACCCCTTTTTAGTTGAAGAATGTATGCAATGTAATGAAATCCGGCATGTTTATATGAAATCCGACCGTCTATGAATGAATTTAGTTTGATTAGTTCGAATTCCTGTATCACTGGCATTGGATGAACATGCAAAACAATACGTACTAGCATTATTCCCAGGGTGATCACCTCGTTTGTAGTAGTTTCACATGAACTCCCTCCGGTCCTTTCTAGTCTGCATACTAGTTTTGTCTGCAGTCAAAATATCTCTACTTTGACCAATCTTATACAAAAAAGTATGCACTTTCACAATGTGCGAAGTAAAAAGGAACAGAAGGAGTACAAAGAGTTTGAGCAGCTTTTTAACGTTTCTGTACGTTGCAATCAAACACACAGGCCTGTCAATTCATAGAGAACATTCAAAATAATCGATGATTATGCATCTTAGTGACTCACATGTCAGAGGCAATATTTACTTCACAACTAAATAATAAAGAAAAAAATGATCGACGTTGCTGACAGCAAAGGGCGTCCCATTCGAAAATATCAAACACGTGTCTTGCTAAAATCAATGAGCAAAATTTGGCAAGGTTGTCTCATTCCAAAATATCAAATGCCTACGATTGTGGAATGGGCAGGGTTTGCCATCAGTTCGGACATTGACATGGCACCTCGTGCTAAATAAACCAGCTGTTCTTTTTGTGCAGTTCCACAAAAATCAACCAAATTTGCGCGTAGCTTGTATGATTTCGCCCTTATATGTTGCAATGCCTTGAACTTATCGGCACCTCCTTTCTTGTGGTGGAAATGAATGATTCGATGTATTCATGAACATTTTGTGCAGTTCCCATTGAAATCAAGCTGAGCACCCCTGTTTGCACAAATACAAAAAAGTGATTAGTATAAAGCAAACTGTACTATGAATTGACAGTTTCAACAGGCACATACATGGTCCATGTAGAGCACACTTTTAGAAAAATGGAACTCACCAGAAAGAATCCTAGAACAACATTGTACTAGCGCATCACAGCAAAAAAAATGGAGATTTGTCAGTCCTTCTGAGCTGAAGTTAGTTTGGTCTTGTGGGGAGTAATGTAACCATCCTTCAACTGCTCCTTCTGATGAGAAGATAGACAGGGCTTCTTCATCCTGGCATAATCGGAACTAGTCACTTCACGTACTCCATATTCTTCTTCAGAGGAAGATGATCCTGTTGTGCAAAGACAAGAGGACTACTAAATGCTAGCATCCCTGTTTACTCGAAAAAAGGAAAGGAAATATTAAAAACAACACAGATGAAGCACTTCTCAAGGACAATACCACTTTTTCATGACAGTATCTAAACAGTAGCACAACATCAATAGAGATGACAGAGCTCAGTCATATGGATGAAATCAGTGGGCGAGTACCAACCTTTGTCAGGAGGCTTATTGTGTAGAGCATACAGATGAAGCACTTCTCCGGAACCATCTGTTGCTATCTACGGTGGTGGTCATGCTTACTATATACTCCTCGATTAGTTTAATGTTTCCAACATCTTGTGCAGTTCCACTAAATTATATGGTATCTTCAAAGAAGATCCCTGTTTGCACAAGTAGAGATAATTACATATTACATTAAGAGTGGCATCAAATCAGTGGCAAAACAATTGCTCGTTCCAACCATAGCAATAAATTAAGATGCAAAACTATATCATTACTTGTGTCATCACAGTTCCAGTGCTTCATTACAGCACCGGGAGTTGATTTTCGTTTTTCTTTCGCTTGTTCTTCCCCTTCATCACTTGGTTCAATAATAGACAAGCTTCGCCTTCAATGTAAGATTTGGCATGTCAATTAGGGAGCACAAATATAGTACTAAACTTAATTTTCTAATGAAAGTGGAAAAATACAGGCCAGCAATTGTGAAATATCCTTATCTTACCTCAATGGGATATTATGGTGCACATACAGATTGGAAGTCTTGTCTCCATTTGTGCAGTTCACTAAAATCAAGCAACATTATCGTACAAGTAGCACAACATATGAAAGCACACTGCAGAATCATGTGAAAGAAGGCTAGTACTGACCTCTCATGATGCGGAATTCAAACAACTCACAAGAAGAAGCTCTAAACCAAATTCGCCTTAATGGATAGGAAGTAAGATCTCCTCTTGTGCAGTTCCACCAAGATCAAGCAATCAAGCAACGTTGTCAGTGTGACATTTTGGTTGAACTGCACAAAGCACTCTTAAAACAAAAGTGTTTTGTGCAGTGCAACAAAAGGTCACAATGGCAACGAGGTGAAGTAGATAACCCTGTTTACACAGAAGTGCAAAGGAAACAATTAGTAGTCAATAACGGTGGATGACACAGAAGCCAATAAAAAGAAGCATCTACCTTATCTAAATGGGAAAGAAAGCAAGACAGTAGCATTTCTCAAACGATGGCATTGATTAATATTAACATAGAGATTATATTAACAATAAAATTTGTTAAACATGTAATTTGCTTTTAACTGTGGCATTGCATCAATTTTCCAGCGGCATTATTAGAGGGTGTTTGTTTACAGGGACATTTTGGTGTAGGGACTAAAAAAACTCTGTGTCAGTCCCATCTAAACCAAACAGGAGGGACTTTTAGGGACTAAAAGTGGGCATCTGGGACTAAAGAAAGAAGACCCCGAGGGAGTCTTTTTGGGACTTTTTCCAAGAGTTTCCCCTGCCACGCATCGCACCTTGTCTCTATTAGTTCATTACTAGGGGTAACATGGTCTTTTAGCATGTCATTTAATAACCTCTAGTCCATGTTTAGTCCTTGGAACCAAGCAGGTAGGGACTAGGGACTTTTTAACCAAATAGGGCCTTAGATTAACAACAGCTAATGAGTTGCACGGGACAGTGGACGCACCAGCACCATGTGCATCTACCGATGTACTGTGGTCATGCACAGTCTGTTGCAACAAAGAACAAACAACCAAGGAGCATATTTGTGTTGGTCCCAGTTTTGTTATCTTTAGACACCTTTCCCTATGTAAGCGCATCAAATCTAGTCCTGCTCAAACTCTACAGCCTTGTCCCTTCCTTTCCTTTTTGAACTAGTACTTTCGCCCCTTCCGTTCCTCTTTGAACCACGTCCTAGATTTATATGATACAACTTTCCCCACTACTTTCCCCCATTCCTTTCCTCTTTGAACCACGTCCTAGATTCATGCTATACAACTTTCCCCCTTCATTTCCTCTTTGAACCACGTCCTAGATTCATGCTATATACAACTTTTCCCACTACTTTCCCCCACTCATTTCCTCTTTGAACCACGTCCTAGATTCATGGTATACATGCAGCTAGAGCAATCCATGTGGAGTAAGTAAAAAAACCCTTAAGGTTCTTGGGGCATGGTTCGGTGGGCGACGGGACGGCGGCGAAGAAGAAGGGGTCAGAGGCCCTCCCGCACCGCCGTTGGGTGGAAAGTGAACAGCTGCGCCGGTAGTCCCTGCCGACGGCGATAGCGTTAAGCCTCCTTCCCTTGCCGGCGGACGGATCCTGCCGGCTCTTTGAGCAGCAGTGAAGGGAGAGAGAGGCCAACGATGTCTTGTTTAGATCTGGAGAGGGCGAGAGAGTGTGAAGAGAGCAACTACAAGCGTTGAGGCTCCAGCGGGAGAGGGCGAGAGAGTGTGAAGAGAGCAACTACAAGCATTGAGGCTCCAGCGGGAGAGGGCGAGAGAGTGTGAAGAGAGCAACTACAAGCGTTGAGGCTCCAGCGTGTATATATATATTGGAGAGAGAGTGTGAAGCGTGCAAACCCTAGAAAAAATTTTGACCAGTCAAAGAATCCTCCTGGCACAAATTATGCTCAAGTGTAGTTATCGAACCTGAGACCTCAAGTTTGATGAGCAAACAGGCTAACCAGCTACACAACCCTCCCGTTATGTTCAACGAGAGGGAAATAACCTTTTATACATTCCTACATTCATGTGACAAGCATGCCGTGTTTTTTGTGTGTGTGGGAGTCATTGGGATTTCAATCATAATCATGTCATGTGGCTTACTTGGTAAGACTATCCACAGTGGTGCAGAAATAATGCAGCCTTAGTCAACTTACCTCTCTTCACGTAGTACGTTGGGTCCCACAAGTCAGAGGGTGAAACAAACAAATTAATAAGAAAAATTAAAAGCGCCAGCGGTGTTTCTTACCTCACACATCTCGCTACTGCTCGGGAACACTGTCCAATTGATCCCTCTATTCACTCACGTACTATTTTAAGTAAATCCTTATTATAACATGCACAGAAATTTTGGGCACTTGTATTCGACTTAAGTCAGTGTGCCACCGTATCTCATATACTTACTACTCCCTCCGTCTAGGTGTAATAAGTCACGTTAGAAGGTGCAACAGGACCAAGGTGCGTGCGTGTGCGTGTGTGTGTGTGTGTGTGTGTGTTTAACAGCATGTGTGTGTTAGAGAGAGCGACAGATCGACCTACTCCTATAGAGAGATGTTGTGTAGTGTACGATTTTAGCCGCGAGAGTCGGTGCATCCTCTCGTTTCCGGGCGTGTCCGGTAGGGACATGCGGACAACTGCCATGCCCGCTCCTGACCAGCCTGGCCCACCCAAAGCCCCTCCATCGCCCGCTCGCGCTTCCTGCCCGAAACGGTCAGCGCCGCTCCAAAGAATTGGTGCCACATTCATGCCCGGGCAGAGCGGACGCGACCTCTCACTGGCACAAGAGTGATGGTTGCTTCGTCCGTCCAACTTACTGCTGGGTCCATGTGATTTGACGGCTCATTGGTCTTTATTACCGAGGTGTTAGGACTGCTGGATATCCCACGCTTTTGGCGAAAGGAGGTACTACTACTAGATTACAATTTTATCCATTCTTACAGCGGAGGCGTGCAAGAGAAGTGAAAACACGCAGGCTCGGTGATTACATGGCCCACCTCACACTATCACCGTGCGACACCTAACTCTTTACATAGTACTCCCTCCGTTCCTAAATATTACTAGATGAGTCCCCGCGTGTTGCTGCAGAACAGCGGTATATCTCTCTGCGCAAAATTATCGATTTCATAGAACTAAAAAAACTCTATAACCGCATGACAAATGTGGTAGCCAAACTAAATAAACTCCCATCATCATTTAGATCATCCAAAGTAAGGAAAAAAGATCAGCCAACTCCAACTCCATAATGGGATTATATTTTTCTTTTTGACATGTTAATGGGACTTAAAAGTTCACTTACATGCATGCTACCGGTGCATGCTTGCATGCAGACATGTTGATGTAATTTAAAACCCACTCACATGCATGTGCCACGGTATTTCTGCATGCTTGCATGTGGCTTAGTGCGGAGCCTCTCAACGTCTAGATCAGACGGCTATTATGGACTGATTTACTTCATCTAACGGCTACATCAATTTTGATGATGTGGCTCAAGGAGAGGATAGAGAATTCCTAGTAGTGGGGGCTAGCTATTACTAGTAGATAAGTCTTTGTAGAGATTCCACTACATACAGAACAAAATGAATGAATCTACACTTAAAATGCATCTATATACATCCGCATGTGGTTCATGGTGAAATCTCTACAAAGACTTATACTCCCTCCGTTCAGAATTACTCGTCGCAGAAATGGATGTATCTAGACGTATTTTAGTTCTAGATACATCCATTTCCGAGACGAGTAATTCCGAACGGAGGGAGTATTTAGGAACGGGGGAGACGGCGTACTAAGCAAGCTTCTCCTCGTTCTGCGAGTTGACGGGACACATCAAAAGTACTCCAGTGTATAGAGCCCTGCCTCTAAGGTAGGCCCCACATGGTTTGCCTCTTTTTTTAACATAACACGTCAAGTCACAATTTGTTTGTTCACCCGTGGTAGACGATCCTCCCTCCACCAAGTGGACAACCACTACACGTGCCAAATTACCACGTGGGCTGCCTTTTTCATACAGAAATAAGCTCCACCGTGTACCGGCGCAGGTGTGGTTGGGAAAGAGACAGGAGTACGTGCACCGTGCATGCACCTCTTCTCTTCATGCACGCCCCCACCTACGTGGGTGTGTGTGAGAGATACAAACCGCGTTTGTGAGTGTTTGTTGTTTTGGGGTGGGGTGGGGTGGGGGTTGATTTCATGAATTATTTGTGGGAATATGTGTCGATGACATCTCAAACAAAATTTTGCATGCAATGTGTGTGAAATGGAGGCCTATCCATATCATACATAGAGGGTCGGGCAATCCACGAGAAGAGAGGGAGGGGTCATAGCTATCGATAAAGTCGAAGAGAGGATCAAGTGGGTGGGTGCGAGATCGGTGAAGAGAGCCATCGAAATTGTGTGTGTGTGCAAGTCAAAGATATAGGGCGACTGGCCTACCGAAACGTTAGAGGGCACATGTCAAGTTTGTGTGTGGCAGGGAGACATGACTAGAGCGCTCGATGTATCGGTGTGTGTGGGGGGGAGGGGGTGGGGGGAGGGGTAGGCAGAGGCCTAACTATAGAGGTAGAACGACTCGTATATGTGTTGAGAAGGAGAGACCCAGCTATGTCTTGAGGGAGATCGGTCGACATCCATACATAACTGAAGGACGGGAAATATGATGGGACAGAGAGAGAGGAGAGAGAGAGGGAGGGAGAGGAAGGGAGAGGGGTAGAGTTCTGGATGGGTGATGGAGTTGCTTCTCGAAGATGGTGGGAGAGGCCTACTAGACAAACTGAGGGTGGAACTACAATGTTATCCATAAGAGTGGGGATGTGTTTCTGTGTGTGCCTGTGCGTGATAGATCTGTCGGGACGCATCCATGGATGATGAAGGGGAACCATGTGTTTGGTAAGCAAACCTAACTAGATTGGTAGATCAATTGTTGTTTGTCAGAGGAAGGGAGAGACACAACTAATGAGGTAGATCAATTGACGTGTGGGTAAAAACGAGTTATAAGGACCTAGCTAGCTATATGTATAGCGAGAGATCGGTCGGTGTATGTCCATTTGTTAGAGGCAAATAAGGCCCAGCGAGACGGATAGACAGAGAGAATGGAGCTAGGAGATGGTGCGAGAGGCCGAACTACTAGCTAGATAGGGTGAGGAGTGTGCGGTTGTGAGATTGATGAAAACAGGGGCGAGAGTTTACATGTGTGTCTGACCGTATGAGAGACACGAGGCAAGGACACATAAAGGAGGAGATTGAAGGTATGTGTGTATGTTGTAGGCAGGCATTGCTGGAGAGGTTTATCGATCGGTGTGTGTCGGAAAGGAGTTGTGGAGACTCTGGGAGAACGACCTAAAGAAAAAAAATGAATGTGCCCGGTGGATAGAATGCCGAGGGAGGGGGAGGGCGAGGAGGGTGTGTCCATGCACGAGAGAAAGTTAGTGGTAGCTACAAAGGTTAGAGGATTGTGTGGGTGTAAGAGACTAACAAAGATCATAATTTGATATGAAAGCGGATTCATATATTTGAATAGGAGATCATAGTGTTTTAGACATTGCATGCATGAATATAGCGGTGATACATGTGTTGTGCACATGTTATACCATAATGTGATAATGCATGGCGTTTGCAACTCACAGCTTAATGCTGAACAATCTAAACCATACTATACATCAAACAATCTCACATTTTATTTGAATTTGTGATAATGTGTGGCGTTTGCAGCTTACAACTAACTATCGGACAATCTCAACAATACTATATATCGAACATTCTCACATTTTATTTGAATTTGTGGTAATGTGTGGTGTTTGCAACTCACATCTAAATACTTGTAGGCGTAGGGGGCGGGGCACCATACATAATGTGATAAACACATTATACATATGCGAGATGGTTTAGATTATGAAGATCTAGCTAGAGCTAGAAATGTAATGTGATTTGAAATCAAAATAAAATGGATTCAAAAAATCTAATTCGAGTTCATATAGTACACATAGTTCATATGTAACTCGAGACTAATCATGTGGTGTGCTGTGAAGATAATACACAACCGATGGTTTAACTTGACAATAATGATGATTGTAGATCTTATTAAAACAGAGAAACGAATTCAAATGCTTTGACTTACAACAATCATTACTATAGATCTTATTCAAATAGAGAAACGAATTCAAATTTAGTTCATATTGAAGCGGTAGTATATACGTTTGGAATGCACTAAAACGTTCATTTGAGTAGTAGGCTGCATGCATTATACACGTAGCGAAATATTTTAATTGAACATAACATGAATTCAAAGTTTCGAATGACATTTGTAGTGCGCATTGATTTGGTACAGTATGCGTTAGGCTTGCCCGGAAATTTCAACCCGCGCCTTGTTAGCCCGAAATATTTAAGATATATCTTTGTCTCATGGTGCTCCGACAACTCCCTTCATCTCAACCCACGCCTTGCTATTCCGAAATCACAACGCGCGCGAAAACTCCCACCTCCTGTGAAATCCCGACACGCGAAATGCCTGTGGTACCCCTGAACCTAAAGAACCGCCTCAAATCGGTGGGGGTACTTTCGTAACTTACCCCACATTTTGGACAAGCGCGTCTCTAAGCCATGGTTCCCCACTGCCATCCCATCCGCCCACCCATTCGTACACCAAGGCCGCCAAAACCCGCGACGAAACCCCACACCCTGCTCCGTCCGCCACCCAGCCGGAGCATCTTCCCCGACGATGTCGTCCACAGCAACACCTCGACGTCCTCATCCACCAAACCGGATGAGGATCCGTCGTTGATCTCATTGTCCCGCCGGTGCAGCCACCCCGTCCTCCACCTCCAAGAGCTGCCCCGACGTTCCCCTCGTCCTTCGTGCCAGCTCCATTCCCACACCGCCGTCTTCACCTGCACCACCGGAAGAGCATCATCATCACCGTTTGCTTGGATGAAGCTGCAGCCTAATCAGCGCCACCAAATAGGTTGTACACTAATCGCCACATTTTCTTCTTGATTCGATCTCACGGTGCTGCCGGCGCTTAGTCCTGAGCCGACATGGCGTGGCTCCAACCACGGCGGCGTCGCCGGCTACTTCCTCCATGGTGTCGCTCCCTCGGCGGCGACGTCCACATCAGTAGGAGCTGCTGCTGCTTTAGCTCTCGCTCGCGCTGCTGCTCTGCTCTTGCTCTTGGTCCCCTGCCTGGTCTGCTCTTGCTATTGCTCTTTCTCGCGCTGCTACTCTCCTCTTGCTCTTGCTTGCGATGCTGCTCTGATTTAGCTACACTTCAGTCGACTGAATCGACTTTTGGGTCAGTCGATTTTCAGGGGGGGGGCTCGTCGGGGTGAAGGAAGAACCAGCCTCAACGGGGAGGGGGGCTCGCCGGAGAGGTACCCCACTATCTATCTTAGGGTTTAGGATGGGGGTGGTGGTCTCCGGCGGTGGCGGGGCGTTGGCGGGGCGGTGGCGTGGGGATCGCCAGAGAAAAAGCTCGGCGCGGGGGGCCTAGAGGGATGGCCGGGGCGGCGGTGGACCGGCGGTGGGGAGTATTTTCGGGGCGGGCGGGGCGGCGCACCGCCAGTCGCGGGCGGCGGGGGGCTGCTGTTTGGCCGGTGGTGGCTGGCGGCTCAGGGGGTGGAGGTTGAAGATGAACCGCAGGCCCTTGATTTCGTATCCAACGGCTGCAAAATCGACTGACCAGAGATGAAAAATTCAGTCGACCGACGTGTAGCCTCACCTTGCTAGTGCGTTCAGTTTCGACAGCAACATTCAGTTTTGACAGCAAAATTCAGTTTCGACAGTTAAGTTCAGTATCGACAGTTAAGTTCAGTCTCGACAATTAAGTTCAGAGATGAGCGGCTGATGTATTTTACATCTAGCACTTTGTGGTTATGTATTTTACATCATGTATTGGAGATGCTATTAGAATTCCACTCAGGTTAACGTTGTTCGTTGTCTCTCTTGTCCTGCTTCAGCCTCGGTCATCGTACAACTCACCGGAGCTGCTTCAACAACGAAACCCTCCATCACAGCGGAGCAGTACCTCGGGCTCCATCTCCAGATGCCTAAGATCTTCTTCCCCTCCTCCAATAGCAAAGTCAGCCGGAGCATCCTCACCGGCCAACCCAATCACGCTGAGATCGACATGGCTTCGCCAAAGAGGTTGTACACTTGTTGCATCTCTTTTTTACTCTACATGTTATATATATTGTCCACTGAGCACACAGATTATTTCCTTTAGTGTCTCCTTGAAAGAAAAAACGTAGGAATTTTAATTTTCACTTGTCCTCCTTTCCAATTCCTATTCGTGAAGCACAAGACTAAGAGATAGTAGCATAATAGCATTATAACCGTACATTTTATTATGGTTTGACTTAATCTCACCATGCTTCTTTGCATCATGTGATCTTCCAATTGTTGTCAATCAAACACCCAGATTGGCAAAAATCTTGTGTTTTTAAATTCTCTGTTTTGCACGTGCATTTCTATCCTATTCCTGTCTATTTCCTATCCCTGCATTCTTGGAATCCTCCAATTCAAATGAGCCCTTACAGAATTACTTCTCTTACAGATAGTTGTCAAAGAAAACCTTGCGTGGTTTGTCCCGCTCCTGCTGCACCGTCGTCCACCCCAGCTCAGCTGCTCCAACGATAGAAGGGTCCAGCATAGCAGGGATCCGGCCTCCAAACTGTCTTTCACCGCCCCAGATCTTCTTCCCCGCCGCTGGAAGCCATGAAAACTGCATTACCATCATCAACCGAGCAGATGACCTCGAGGACTACACGGGTCCGCAAGAGAGGCTGCACTCTTTCGTGTCTGCTTACGTTATGCATCACTTAATATTACATGCTACTTTATCGTCCTATTCACCGATTAGACTATGAGTCAGCTCCAAACTAATGGTCAAACTTGAGTTGTTAAATGGTTGTAGGGTACATATCGGGGCCGCTATCAATAGTATCTATCCACTATCTAGTTAATCTCCGGTGTCTACTATGAGTTTCATGTTGGGTGGGAAACAAACAGTAAAGAAGTCATTATCTGTATTTTTTAACTGAAGCCATTATCTGCCTGCTATTATTGGTTTTGGGTCTATCCACAGGTTTCTACCATCACTCTGGATTTCTGCATGCACTCCTTACATAATCTCACTATGTTTTATTCCTATGCATGACAGTTATTGTAAACAATGGAACTAAACATGTAGAGCAAAAGAGACGAGCCTTGCATGGCAATAAAATTTCATGTAGACATCGCTCCATGGCAGGTGCAAAGGCAGGCCCCCTCCACACATTTCAGATTGTAATCAAGAGGAAGATATCTGTTCTGAGGGGGATTCAGAAGGAGAAGACAACTCCTATTTACCCCCTGATGTCTTTGCTCTAACTTGGCATGCTGATGTTGGTTATATCATGCATATGGTGTCTTGCATTGCTTACTTTATACATCAAATATGTCATCTGCTTAGTTTAGACATCCTTTGTGTGAATGCCATATGTTTAGTTTATTCATCGTTTATGTGAATTATGCAACGCCATCTTGTTTAGCCAGGCATCATATATCTGAATTTTGCAATGCCATCCTGCTTAGCCAGTCATCTTATATGTAAATTATATCAGGCCATCCTTTTTTCGTTACATATTACATTTGTCAACAATGTTAGTACATTCAACTGCTCTTCATGTGCATCAGCCATTTGACACGGTGATGGAAAATTCTGGAGTGAAAACAAGGTCTCTAGAGCAGACTATGCTATCTGACGAAGCGCATATCTCGCTGGTTATGGATAGCTCCTCAGAGGAGGATTCAGAGATAGATGACCAGTCCTATCCCCCCCCCCCGAGGTGTATGCTCTAACTTGGCAGGGTTTTGTTGCTCATATCGTGCGTATGGTGTCTCGCATTGCTATGTCATTTGATTAGTTTAGACATGCTGTTGGGGATATTACTACTGGGCGTAAACCGGCCTATCTGGGCCTAGTTAACTTCATCAGTAGTTAATTATGTTAAAGCCCAAGAAGGCAGATGAGAGCTCAAGGCCCATGGTGGGTTTAAGGCCTGTAGCCGTAAACCAGCGTTGGTATGTAACTTGTATTGTAAGTTAGGAATAAGTAGAGACCAAACCGGACACATCTATGAGCCGGTATTGGGAATCTATGAACCGACGGGCGTCACCCGTGTATATAAGGGGACGACCCGGCAGCGGTTCAGGGGACAGACAACAACTCGAGACATAGGCGAAGCTTGTTTTCTCCCTAGTCATCGAAACCCTATCAATTCCATCACAACTAGACGTAGGCTTTTACCTTCATCGAAGGGCCGAACTAGTATAAACTCTCTTGCGTCCTTGTGTCCGCTTTAACCCCTTCAAGCTAACCCATCGCGATGGCTCCACGACTAAGTCCTTTCTCTAGGACATCTGCCGTGACAAAACCACGATAGTTGGCGCCCACCGTGGGGCTATCGCACGATGGTTTCCGGTTCTTGGAGGGCCGCTTTGAAGGACTCGAGGGCTACGCTGTAGGCCGGATGACTAAGAGTCGTCGCAGAAAGCTCTACATCGACGACGCAGGCTGGGGCCCCGAGGCCGGCTCAATTGAGTATGGGTACCGGGTCCCCTTTGGTAGCATTCACGTTTTCATTGGCAAGATCGGTGGACCGGGCCCTGAGCCGGACATCTGCACCGACCTCGTCGAGACGGCTCAGCATGCGCAATCCGCCCGGGTTAAACCGGCCATGAAGCGTGCCTTCATGGGAGTCATCCATGGAGGAAGTTATGAGGACGGATCGGAATTTCGCGGGGCGACTGTCATTTGTTCCGGTGACGAATCTTCGACCGGAGAAACCGAATCTCTTTATCAGATACAAGATGGCCGGATTGGGAGCTGTTCTGATGGCGACAGTATTCCGGACCCCTCTGATCTGCCCAACCGGGTTGGAATATTCATGACCGGAACACAAGCAGCGCTTCATTCTTCGACAGCCACGACAACGATCTCCGGTTCAGCAGCGGCAACGGATGCCGGGGCAGGAGGCCTTGTGCGCCCGCCGGCTTAGGTTCTATCAGAACTATTTGATGTGTTGGCTGTGCTTATGGCGGAAGTTAATCCGCCAGATCAGGACGTTCACAACATGGAGATTGCAAAGATAAAGGAACAGATCACCCAGGCCAAGGCGGATCTGGCGGCTGAGGACACCAGGATGGCCGCAGAGCGGGCCGCTTTAGACGCACAGGCCTACAGGCTTATGTTGGACCAGAGCGCGTCGCATGAAGTCATGAGGAGGAAGCACCGATCCTGCTTACCTCTGGTTTTCGAGGCCAGAGACCTTTTCAACACTCCAGGACCAAGAGCCGGCAATCCGCTGGAGGGGAACCGGGCAGAAGCCCCTGGGACTGGTGCACCGGTTCAGCCTCGTCAGATGGACCCGCCTCGTGAAAACATCGTTATACCTCAGGATGCTTTAACACCTCCAGGTCACTACTCCAACCTAATGGACAATCTTGTTGCCGCTGCTGCACGGCTGGAGGCCATTCCAATTGAAGGTGACTCACCGCAGGCAGTAGAGACGTGATGGGTCAAGGAACTTCTGAGGACAGCTTTGGCCCAATAGGAAGCGTACTCGTACAACCGCGACCGGATCCACTCGACCCCCCGTCCAAGCCGGAGCTATAGCAGACGTATGGATGAACCAGCAGTGTCGAGTAATGAACGACATGGAGCACCCCGTGGCAACAACCCGACGGGTGGTGCTGATGACGCTCAGGAAGTGGTGAACCGGGCCCGAGCACGCAGGGAGGCCGAGTTAGCCGCACAGCATCAGGCTCGGCAGCTCACGCCGGTTCGTCCAACCATCTCGATCGAACCTGGTGTTACTTCTAGTTCTTTGGGGGTGCCTTGCCTTATCCCCACTTTACGCAACGTGCGCCTGCCCAAGGATTTCAAAGGCCCGCGCAAGGTACCAAATTACATGGCAGATCAACCCCCAGAGATATGGGTGGAGAGCTATGATATGGCCATGGAAATGCTTGATGTGGATGACACGGCGTGTGCGAAATACTTCACCATGATGCTTGAAGGAACGGCCCGTACTTGGTTAAAAAGCTTGCCAGCTAATTCTGTCAGTTCATGGGCCCAATTACGAGCCCGGTTTATCAGCAATTTCAAGGATACCTGTAAACAGCCTATGTCGATAGTAGACGTAGCGGCATGTGTCCAAGAGGAAGGAGAATCAACGACTCATTGGGTACGCCGGGTTTCACAAGTGTTGCACTCCTCAGACCGCATCAACGCTGACACCGCAGTATTAACCCTAGAAGGCAACTGCCGGTTTGGGCCCCTGAAGTTGAAATTGGGACGGATGAAGCGTCATTGCACCGACATGGGGACCCTCATGGCCGCTTTGGTGAAATATGCTGATTCTGATAGTACCAAGGATCCTGAATCTGATGATGACAAGACAGTGAAAGGGAAGAAGAACAGCAGCTCCAAAGGTCAGCAGCATCACTGGGTAGGCAGTGGCGGAGGAGGCAAGCGTAAAGCGGATGGTAACATGGACTTTGTGGCTAATACCAACGCACAGGACAATGGCCAGCGACGCAAGGGTAGGCCGAAAAATCGTAATGGAGCACCCAACCCTAACCCAAACCGCCTAAACTATCTGCTAAGCCAGCCCTGTCCAAGACATGGGACGAAGGAGGAGCCAGCAAACCACCTTTGGAAGGATTGCTTTATTATGCAGGAGTTCAAGAATTCTAATAATTTCCAGTATGATCACGAATCTGGCGGTGGCTCAAGGTCCGGGCCGGGTTACGGTGGAGGAAGTTCCGGTTCAGGATTTAATGGTAATCCGGGCGGACATAATGGTCAAAATAGTCAGAACAACCAGGGTGGTTACAACCAACAGCAGCAACAGTCAGCTTACCAGAGCAACCCAAAGCAGTTGAGTAGTGGGCAGTACCATGTCTTTACCACTAGCTTGGACAAGCGAGACCGGAAGGTTCAGAGGCGGGCAGTCAACTCTGTTGAACCGGCCATACCCCGTTATCTACGTTGGTCTGAACAACCAATCATATGGAGCAGAGAGGATCACCCACCCCAGGTCGATAATCCGGGTCAGTTGGCTCTGGTGGTGGCGCCTCAGGTGGGAGGTTATAAGTTCACCAAGGTGCTCATGGATGGAGGGAGCAGCATTAACATCCTGCACTATGAGACCTTCCGTCATATGGGACTAACAGATAAGAATCTCAAACCGTCTAATACAGTATTCCACGGTGTAGTGCCTGGCAGATCAGCATATCCCATTGGTAAGATAGCTCTGGAAGTGGCCTTTGGGGATGATCATGATTCCAGGTCGGAGACATTGACGTTTGAAGTGGTGAAAATCCAAAGTCCATATCATGCCCTGTTTGGGCGACCGGCATACGCCAAGTTTATGGCTCGGCCCTGTTATGTGTATTTGCAGCTCAAGATGCCGGGTCACAAGGGGACAATAACGGTTCACGGAAGCCGCAAAATCGCTTTGGAATGCGAGGAAGGAGATGCGGCTTATGCAGAGTCGGTTTGTGCCACCGAGGAGTTGAAGTACTATAAGGACAATGTTGATCCGGCGAACATGACTCTATTGAAAAAGCCAACTACGGAGCATGATCCGGCCCTGAAGTTCAAATCGACAGCAGAAACTAAGCTTGTTGACTTCGTACCTGGCGATTCATCCAAGCAGTTCAGCATCAGTGCCAACTTGGATCCGAAATAGGAAAGCGCGCTCATCGAGTTCATCCGTGAGAATCGGGACATTTTGCATGGAAGCCCTCCGACATGCCAGGTGTACCGAGGCAACTCGCTGAGCACACACTTAATGTGGATCCTAAATATAAACCGGTGAAACAGTTCCTCCGCCGGTTTAACAAAGAAAGACGCAAGGCGATTGGAGAAGAGGTAGCCAGGCTCTTAGCAGCTGGCTTTATTGTTGAAGTTTTTCACCCCGAGTGGCTTGCCAATCCGGTGCTGGTCCTCAAGAAAAACGGCACCTGGCGCATGTGTGTGGATTACACAGATCTTAATAAAGCTTGTCCAGCAGATCCTTTTGCCCTCCCCCGTATTGATCAAATTATTGATGCTACGGCGGGTTGTGAGCGTTTAAGTTTTTTGGATGCGTATTCTGGCTATCATCAGATCAAAATGGCAGTTAAGGACCAGGAGAAGACAACATTTATAACTCCCTTTGGAGCCTTCTGCTATGTGTCTATGCCCTTCGGGCTCAAGAGTGCCCAGGCAACTTACCAACGGTGTGTACAAAATTGTCTTCACAAGCAGATTGGCCGTAATGTACATGCTTACGTGGATGATATCGTGGTTAAATCCAGGGAGAAGGAGACTCTGATTGATGATTTGAAGGAAACCTTTGATAACCTGAGAACATACAAGATGATGCTTAATCCGGACAAGTGTGTCTTTGGTGTACCGGCGGGCAAGCTATTGGGTTTTCTAGTGTCCAACAGGGGAATTGAGGCTAATCCGGAGAAGATCACGGCTATCACCTCCCTGGCTAAACCGAAGTGTATCAACGATGTTCAGCGCCTGGCAGGCCGGATTGCTGCGCTAAGCCGGTTTATCAGTCGCCTGGGTGAGAAGGCAATCCCTTTGTATCAGATGTTGAAAAAGACGGATCAGTTTGTCTGGAGTTCTGCTGCTGATGAAGCATTTGAGGACTTAAAGCGGCAATTGGCCAATCCGCCTGTGCTCGCCGCTCCCGTTGACAAGGAGCCGTTACTGCTATATGTTGCTGCTAATGTTCGGGCGGTCAGCGTAGCTATTGTGGTGGAGCGAAAGGAGGCAGGTAAGGAGCATCCGGTTCAACGTCCGGTCTATTATATCAGCGAGGTGCTCATTGAGTCCAAGCAAAGGTATCCGCATTGGCAGAAGCTGGTGTATGGAGTTTTTATGGCAAGCCGGAAGCTTAAACAATATTTCCAAGGGCACTCAATTACGGTGGTCAGTTCTGCTCCTTTGGGAGATATCATCCAGAACCGGGAAGCAACTGGCCGGATTGCAAAGTGGGCCATAGAGCTGGGGCCGTACGGTTTGAAGTATGTGCCTCGGACAGCGGTTAAGTCTCAAGCACTTGTTGATTTCATCAATGATTGGACGGAAATGCAAGCACCTGAAGAAAAGCCGGATCATACGTATTGGACCATCCATTTTGACGGATCCAGGCAGTTGGAAGGCTCGGGGGCTGGAGTCGTATTAACTTCCCCACGAGGTGATAAGTTTTGTTATGTTCTCCGTTTAATGTTCCCTTGTACTAACAATGCAGCTGAGTATGAAGCCTTGCTCCATGGTCTCCGGATGGCTAAGGAGATGAATCTAAGTCGAGTTAAGTGCTTCGGTGACTCGGACCTTGTGGCTCAGCAAGTGTCCGGCGCTTGGGACTCCAAGGACCCACTCATGGCAGCATATCGTCGTGAGGTGGATACTGTCGCAGGTTATTTCAAAGGCTATCAGGTGGACCACGTGGACCGGCGGAAAAATGAAGCGGCAGATGCTTTAAGCCGGCTGGGCTCTCAGTGCAAACCGGTCCCACCCAATGTTTTTCTGGATGTGCTGCACAACCCGTCGGTCAAGATCCCTGGTGAAGAGGATTTGGCTATTCCTGATCCAGAGGATCAATTGGTGGCGGCTCTTCATGTTATTCCAGATTGGACACTTCCTTACCTGGCGTACAAGAACCGGGGTGAGTTGCCAGAGGATGAGATTCTAGCCCGGCAGATAATCCGGCGATCCAAGTCCATGGCTATCATAAACGGCGAGTTGCATCATTGCAGTATATCAGGAGCTTTTCAACGCCGCGTGTCTCCGGAAGAAGGCCGTGAAATTTTGTGTGAGATCCATGAAGGAGATTGTGGTCACCATGCCGGTTCAAAGTCTCTGGTGGGTAAAGCGTTTCACCATGGTTTTTATTGGTTAAATGCTCATGCTGATGCGGAGGATCTGGTCAGACGATGTGATGGTTGCCAAAGGTTTTCAAGGCGTGCTCATGTACCGGCTCAAGAATTGAGAATGATTCCAATTACTTGGCCGTTTGCGACTTGGGGGCTGGATATGGTTGGGCCTTTCAAAAAGTCCAAAGATAAGAAGACCCACCTCCTGGTGGCGGTTGACAAGTTTACAAAGTGGGTGGAGGCAGAACCTGTTAGCAAGTGTGATGCGGCCATGGCGGTTCAGTTCATCAAAAAGGTGATTTTCCGGTTTGGCTTTCCGCACAGTATTATCACAGATAATGGTACCAACTTGTCCAAAGGTGCTATGAAGGAGTTCTGCGAACGGGAGCACATCCGGCTCGACGTTTCATCAGTGGCACTTCCACAGTCCAATGGTCAAGCAGAAAGAGCTAATCAAGAGATCTTGAGAGGCATCAAGCCCCGGCTCATGGTTCCTTTGCAGAGAACGCCGGGTTGTTGGGTAGAAGAATTACCATCTGTGTTATGGAGCATCAATACAACACCCAACAGATCAACAGGATACACACCATTCTTCATGGTTTATGGAGCGGAGGCGGTTCTCCCCAGTGATATCCGTCATGATTCACCTCGTGTCACGGCTTATGTTGAAGCGGACAACGAGACAACATGGCAAGATGCTTTGGACCAGTTGGATGAAGAGTGTGACATCGCAGCCGCCCGATCGGCGATTTACCAGCAGGATCTTCGTCGTTATCACAGTCGCCGGGTCAGAACCAGAACCTTTCAGGAAGGAGATTTGGTGCTTCGGCTCATCCAAGATCAGACTGATATGCATAAGCTATCCCCACCTTGGGAGGGGCCTTTCGTGGTCAGCAAGAATCTGCACAATGGGTCGTATTATCTGATCGATATTCGAGAGCATAAGGACTCACGTACATCAGAGGAGGAGACTAACAGGCCGTGGAATATAGCTCATCTTCGGCCTTACTATACCTGAGCCATTGGCTATACTTATGTACATATTACGACAATGTATATATTATGATTAAATATAATAAACCGGAACCTCGGCTAAAGCGGGGTATCTGTTCTTTTACATCATGTGAGGTTACACGGAGTTGCTCTAAAGCGGCCTCTGGTTTACCCCTTGAGTTCGCTTTGCTAAAAGCATCGTGTTATATCACTTGGAGGATTGGTCGTGTCCGAACTAATACCATGCCTCTTGATAGGCGAGAGCCACCAGATCACTTGGGGACTTGGTCATGTCTGAACCAGTCATGCCTCTTGATCGGCCTAAGGCCACAGAATCACTTGGGGGCTTGGTCGAACCCGAACCATGACCATGCCATTTGGTCGGCATAAATGCCACGGTTTCATTTGGGGACCTGGCTGACTAGAACCATAGTTACACCTAACGGGAGCTTGGTCATGTTTGGCCATGGTAACGCCACTTGATCAGCTTAAATAAACCTTTTTTGGCTTTTGCTTCACACTTTTCTTTGAAGAGGGGTTTTTGCTTTTCATTGTGTTTTTTTAAACTGACAAAGTTTTTTAACCAATCAATTGGCGGAACACAGTTCACGTCAATTCGGAGACTATTTGTCCGGTTTGATCCTTGTTGTTAACATCCTCTTATGGAGTAACACGGTGTTTATTATAACTCGGCATGGTTTACATGGTAAACCCGCGTCATATATATATATATATACAGGAGCTGTTATCTCCTCCAACAGTGTGAGTTTGCAAAACTCCACTTCAAGATTGGCCAAGCCAACTTCACGCTCAACGATGGCAGGTATTATGTATCTCAAAAATTTGATCATATACTTAAAATTTTGTTTTGGATGTTTTGATTTCATATATACAGACGTCATATTCCGCCTGACGGTACAACCGCGGTGGCACTTGACGAATTTCTCATTTCAGAAAGTGTTTTGGCAAGTTCATTACCACAGGAAGAACAAGTTATGCACGAAGGCATATCAACATCAAAGGTATCAGCTAGCCTATTACAAGGCAACATGGTGCCCATAATAATATAATTGTTTTTCACAAAGGAGAGGCAGTTTTAAAACCGGCTTCCGGTTCAAGCTTGGTCACCAGCCTGGCCTGATGGTTGTGGGTCATCCTGCGCCGCTTCAGCTTCCGTTTCTCTACCCAGTGGCTGGAAATCCACAGTTGTCCAGTCGATTCCCATTAATGCTTGAAAAACAGCTTCATCATGGATCAGCAATGACGGGTCAATATCGGGAGCGTAAGTATGCTTACGGATTGGAGGGATCAGATTTTCCGATTCATGGATTGGTGCAGCTATTCGCTTGTTCTGACTGTCATATTGCGCTTGATAACGAGACAAGTCTGCTTCCTCAGCCAACTGACAAGCTAGTGGACGTACTCCCGGTTTATTGCTCGCAGATCCGCTTCACCAAATTCTGACCCGTCTTCCTTCAAGCTGGGATAGCCCTGAGCCGCTTCAATAGGATCAAAATCCGGCACCCAGGCTTTTGCCCGGATTAAGGCATTGATTGCACCGGTTCGAGCAGCAGATTTCTTCAGCTCTTCAACCCGGGCAGGAAGCACTGACAGTTTCATCAGGGTATCTTGAATCAAAGTGGGCGCCGGTTTATTATGAGACGCGGTACAGATGATCTGCTGGGCACCAGTATACAATTATTCAACCAATGTATAGGCGGCTTTCAATTTCTTCCGCACATCTGACCCCAAGTGACCAATGCGTGTCCCTGAAATACCATAAAGGGTTAATAAACCGGCGACTCTGTAAGAAGGCAGAGCCAATTCAGAAGGCAAGCTGGCTTACCAAAGATAGCAGTGGTCATGGCATGAATGTGCCGCTTTATGCTGGTTAGTTCATCCGTCACTGGTTTTAGTGCAGCCTCGGCATCCTCCGCTCGTTTGATCAAAGCGGACTTTTGAGTGGCCCAATCCGCCTGTTTCTTCTTGAAGTTCTCCTTAAGTTGTTCCATGGCGCTTAAAGCACTGGCCAATTCCTCTTTTGCTTTGGAGGTTTCAGCCTGTTGGGTTTTCAGATTTTCTTGAAGATCGATGACTTGGTTTTCTTTCGTCTTCAGCTCCGCCTGCATGCATACAGATATATGTTTCAACAAATCGGTAGAAGGATTCAAGTACCAACCACATAACAAGTTATGCGCTTAGCACTTGGGGGCTAATGCATATTCGATCTTCATCTTTCAATTGCTTACAAAGTCCCAAGATCAATACAAGTATTCAACTTGGCACTTGGGGGCTAATGGCTATTTGATCATATATATTCTGATGCGGCAGTTTCAATTACTTAAAGTACCGGTTTAACTATGCTAAGTTGAACCGGCCCTTGGGGGCTACATCAGCAAATTTCAAAGCATCAAGATTTATATTATTAAGTCCCGGTTTGAAAGAATATTTCAAACCGGCCCTTGGGGGCTAGGAGAGTCAGCAAGAATGGAAGCATACAAGCAGGAAGGAGCATATGGAAGTTACCTCATATTTATCTTTCATCATATTAACCAGACCGGCTTCATAGTCACGGCTGGTATACAGCCGGTTCAGATAGCCGGAATGGATATCTTGAGCGTTCAGAGCAGCATAAGTCGTCAGATCAGCGTTCCACTTGCCTTTGCCAAAGGCAGCAAATTCTTCCTTGGCAGAATGTTTGGATAAAGCGACAGGATTGCTTGGCTCAGTATGGCCAGTGCCAGTAATGACAACCTCATCATCCTTGGTACCGCCGGTTTGCACTGGAGCTGTTGGCTTGTCAGTAGGTTTTGCTGGACCGGTGGAGCTTTCAATCCGGATGGAGCCTGTGGGCTGATGGATAGGACCTGAGGTATCAGTAGGTCTCTCTTCAGCAATAAGATCATCATCTTGCTGCGGTGGATCGTTGGGAATATCCTCAGGAATAGCCGCTTCAGCATTGGGTGTCTTGTCTGCTTCAAGAACGACATCTTCTTCGGCCGCTTTGTCCAGGCGGGCCTTCTTGCTTGGCCTAGGTTTGGCCCTGAGAAGAATAACAAAAATCAAATACAGCATATGTTCTAAGGCAATGTACTGCAAACATCACAATAAGTATAGCTTACCCAAGCACCGTTTTGAGCGGTGGGAGCTGAGTAGCCGATGACTCGCCAGAAGATGAGTGGGAAGTAACCTGGTAATCGGAGTCAGACGGATTAAGAGGTTGACGAAAGCAGCCCGCTTTAGGACAAGCACTGACAAGCAAATTAGAGACCTCTGAATGGCGTTTCCGAACCGGACTGTTCGGTAAACCGGCGGAGGTAACTACCTGGCCACTGTGCCGGGTGGTGCGACGAGCTTCGTGTTGTTGGGTCTTCATAAGAAGTTTAGGATCCAAATAAGCAAGAGGATGAGAAAATTTAACTTTCCGGTTTGCCTGACGGATTTTTTGTGAAGGCAAAGTTTCTGAATCGGAAGAGAGAATAATTACCTCTGCAACATCCGCGTGGCTGGCTTCGGCATCATCCTGACAAATATCATCATCAATAAGACGCATGAAAAATAAACCAAGTGAGTCAAGCTCTACCTCAAAGTCCGGATTATCCACCTCATCATCAGGAGCCGGATTAGAAGATGCAGTGGTTCTTTTCCTGTGGGCAGTCTTCTTCACAGCTTTAGTCTTTTGCCGGGTTGCTCTTTCCGGTTTGTCTGGTTTTCTGGTTTCTCCTGCGGCAGTTTTTTGCTCCAAAACGGATCATCGCCCTGATTATGCAGACACTGATATTAAAAACAATGACCAGACATATCAATAACAGATTCAGCAAAGAGAAAAATCAAAGTCTTACAGCTGGCGGTTTGTTGGTGGCACAGAAGGGAAGCAGGCCGGTTCTAGCGCAGACGTGTTCCGGTTCATTCAGTATCTTATGCACAGCCTCTGTGATTTCTTCACCGGAGAGCTGGAGTTTTGAATGTCGCAGTGGGTCATCAACACTGTCAGTATACTCGCACATCAAACCGAAGCGCTGACTAAGGGGCAGTACGCTCCATGATATCCAACAGCGAGCAAGATCAACCCCTGTTAAACCGTTGGCCATAAAGGCTCTGAGCTTTGACAGCTGAGGAGCATATTTACTTCTCTCCTGTGCAGTCAATCTTTGTGGAAAAGGGTGTGTGTTGCTGAGCCGCTCCGGTCGAAAGCCAGGCAAGGGATTCTCACCAGCAGGGGAGGTGTCTTTGCAGTAGAACCATGTCTGATTCCATTCTTTGGGGTGGCTATGCAGTTTGGCGTGAGGGTATGTGACCTCTTTCCTTTTCTGAATCGCCACGCCACCCAACTCCGTATTGGAGCCGTCAGTAAACTCAGTACGACGGTTTAGATGGAAAAGGTCTCTGAACAATTCCACTGTGGGCTCCTCTTGAAAGAACGCTTCACAGAGCACTTGGAAGTGACACATATTTGTAACAGAGTTGGGGCCAGTATCTTGTGGATGGAGCTGGAAATCGGCTAAAACATCCCGGTAAAATTTAGAACCGGGCGGCTTAAAGCCCCGGGCTAAGTGATCTACGAAAACAACAACCTCTCCTTCTCGAGGTGTGGGAGGGCATTCTTTGCCAGGAGCCCTCCAATGGATGGTATCTTTGCTGCCTAAAGCGCCAATCAGGACTAAATCGTCCAGTTCAGCCTCTGTGACGCGAGAAGGAACCCAATTGCACTCATACACTTGCTTGGCCATGATGGAAGCTACAAGGTAGAAGATCCCGGTTCAAAAATACATTGATTAAAAGTGCACTGGTATGTACAATGTTAAACCGGAGACAACTCTATCTAAACCGGAGTTTTATGAAGCAACAGCAGCAGGCGGTTCAACAAGGGGACTAATGGTATATACCGGTTTGGCAATTTTTCTATAAAGTTAAACCGCCGGATCTAAGCATTGAAACAGTTGAGATTGCAGATAGATAAGTATACAGAAACAAATTTCACAAGATTTCTCTACAGCAACGGATCTGAAGCAAGTTCAGAAAAGAAGGAAAATATTCAAGGTTCAAAAAGGAACAGTACCGAATCAATGGGCAGAGATACAGGTAGAGCTACGGTCTTGAGGCATATGAGTAAAGGCAGATGCTAAGAACTCCCGCTACACAGAGCACAGGCTCACAGGTTCATCTAGGATCTATCATATGAGTATGAAGCAGACGATGAACTCTGAAGAACTTGGAAACCCTAGAACGGATCTATGGAGGAAAAGATGAAGAACTCACCGGAGCCGAGGAAGAAACAGAAGGTCGTCGCGATGCTCTGGTGCAGTCAGGGTGATGCAGCGGCCAAGGTTGGAGCAGAGGTCGTCGACGGCGGCGGAGCTCCGAAGCTGGACGACGCGAGGAAGACGAAGCGGAAGGGCACGAAGGGGAAAAAGAAATGACCCTTCGGTCTTATTTATAAGGCAAGGGACAGGAGTCAGGCGCGAAAATCAAGGGACCGTGGGTTTGGAAATGAAGCTGTCGCCTTAATTGTCGGAGACCTATTAAACAAAAAACAAAAAGGGGGTATCATGGATAAGGTTCTTTACAACAGGTGATGTCACCCCGGTTTACAACAACCAGAGAAGATGACATCACGGCGGTTCAACAAATTACAAGAAGATGTTGAAGGTGAAGATTTTTTGCTAAGGATTGACATGAACCTGTTCAAATCAATCTGCGGCCTAAAGTTGGGGATATTACTACTGGGCGTAAACCGGCCTATCTGGGCCGGGTTAACTTCATCAGTAGTTAATTATGTTAAAGCCCTAGAAGGCAGATGAGAGCTCAAGGCCCATGGTTGGTTTAAGGCCTGTAGCCGTAAACCGGCGTTGGTATGTAACTTGTATTGTAAGTTAGGAATAAGTAGAGACTAAACCGGACACATCTATGAGCCGGTATTGGGAATCTGTGAACCGACGAGCGTCACCCGTGTATATAAGGGGACGACCTGGCAGCGGTTCAGGGGACAGACAACAACTCGAGACACAAGCGAAGATTGTTTGCTCCCTAGTCATCGAAACCCTATCAATTCCATCACAACTAGACGTAGGCTTTTACCTTCATCGAAGGGGCCAAACTAGTATAAACACTCTTGCGTCCTTGTGTCCGCTTTAACCCCTTCAAGCTAACCCGTCGCGATGGCTCCACGGCTAAGTCCTTTCTCTAGGACATCTGCCGTGACAAAACCACGACACATGCTTTGTGTGAACGCCACCTGTTGTGAACGCCACCTGTTCAGTGTCTAATTACCATATGTGTGAATTATGCATTGCCATCTTGTTGCAAGACATTATATATGTGAATTATACAATGCTATCTTGTTGCAAAGGCATTATATATGTGAATTATGCAATGCCATGTTGTTTAGCCAATCATTATGTATGTGAATTATATCATGCTATCATTTTTTGTATTACGTGTTCCATTCGTCGACAACGTTTGTATATTCAACTACTCTTCCTGTGCATCAGCCAATTGAAGCGGTGATGGAAGTATCTCGAGTGAAAACAAGGTATTTAGAGCAGACAATGCTACCTGCTGAAGCAGACATCTTGCTGGTTACAGAGAGCTCCTCAGAGGAGGATTCCAAGACTGATGACCAGTCCTATTTCCCCCCTGAGGTCTATGCTCAAACTTGGCAGGGTTATATTACCCATGTCATGCATGTTGTCTTGCATTGCTTAGTTTTTACATCATATATGGATTGCCATCTGCTTTGCTTACTATATAAATCATATATTTGAATTATATCATGCCATCATGTTTACATAGTACATACACATCATCTATCTGAATTATGGCATGTTAACCCATTTAATAAAGACATCATATAGTTATATCATCTCATCCTGTTTAGTGTTTATAGTCATCATATTTTGAATCATGGCATTCTATCCATGAATGTATGTGAATTATGGCATGCCAACCTATTTAATAAACACATTATATAGTTATGTCATGTCATCCTGTTTACATAGTCTCATATTTTGAACTATGTCTTTCCATCTTTTTTAGTTAGCCATCATAATGTGAAATTGTGTCATGCTATCCTATTTAGTTAGCCATCATATATGTGAAATTGTGTCATGCTATCATGTTTGGTTAGACAACATAAATATGAATTATTTCATGCCCTCTTTTATTCCCCACTATCCATTGCACCTGTCTATCATACAATGTCTATACTTTCAATTACTTTTCTTGTTTATCAGCCATTTGAATTGGAGAGCGTGATGGCGGTATCTAAGGGAGTAACAACATGGTCTTCAGAAAAGATAGTGCTACCAGTTGATGCAGATAGAACCACAGTTGTACTTGCCCAATGGCCAGATCCACCACACATAACCCAGACTCTCGCAGATTATACCCCTACCCAGTTGGACAGAGAACCAACTACACCCCTTCTAACCCCAACCCCGGCAGATAGTAACCCAGTTCCAGTTGACACAACACCGTCTCCACCACAGAGCACCCAAACACGAGCAGTTAGTAAGGGAACTACAGTGCCCAAAGCACGAGGAGCACCACTCTGAATCCCAACTCAACACTTAAAGGAGAAGAAGATTTGTTCTCAGGTCAGGTTCTGTAGCTATGGTTCATACTCCTTTGCTCTTGCATTACTGTATTTACTCATACCAACTATTTTCAAATTTGAAGGATGGAATTGAAACTCCAATGGCGTAACAGGTATGTTTTAAACCTATTTCTTTAACTGGTTTGCTGTTGTAACCTTCTCTATGTTGATTTCAGTTTCAATTGAATAAACAGTTATGTTCTCATGTCATGCACATTACAAGTGTTGTTATTGCTCTATAGTTACCCACACTTATATTCTATCTATTCTGCTTTGTCTTGAACAAATATTATTTGAACTGTGTCTCTATCTTGATTTAGCAACAAAAACTAGAATGATATAGACCACAAAGTGACCATGGTACATAGAGATATGTTTGTTTCATGTTGTTATCCTGTCCACTTTACTACTGAACTCATTTACCAAAATGAGTTTCATATACAACATGGTAAACATGTGATGTGTCTGCTTGTTTTTCTTCTAGAATGCGGACAAAATATTGGAGAACAGTGCCGCGTTATCCAATGGTAAAGGAAGTAATGCAGATAATGTTCAAGATAGTGAGACATCCCTGTTGGTCTCCAAGAAAGCTGATAAAAACAATCTTGACGACAGTGAGGGAACCCAAAAGTCCTATCTTGATGTAGTGTTCGAGTTACTGTCCACTGCTGCTGCACAAGCTCTTCGAACTCGCTGCCTGAATCAGTTCGTCTTCTTGAGTCTCAACTTCAAGTTGAAAGACATCGATCAGATGTGCTGCGACAGGAAGCTGAAGGACTGAGGAAGTCCATGCAGAATTCAGATGCATATTTTCTGGTGCAACAGCAAGCGCTGGAGGATTTAAGCGCCAAACAAGAGAAAGTTAATAAGCTTGCTAAGCATATTGCCAGCATTATGGTACCCAGGATATTGTTTCTTGAGATCTTATGAAGTGGTTTCAGTTCTGGATTTGTTTTGCTGCGGCGTTTAATTGCACTGGTCGCCAACTTTGACAACAAGTGTATATGATATGCTGCTTTGTTCCCTATATTTGCACTGGTGCCGAACTTTGATGCCCAGTGGATGTAATATGTGTAATAGCCGTGATAACCTAGCGTTAGTTGCTTGCTTATTTATTTCCTTGTTGTCTTGCTTATTTGTTTGCTTGTAGTCATTGCAGTTCTTTTTCCGCGGTTAGCTAGTGGCTGCAATAACCTATTTCTTAAAACTAGGCCACAATAACCATGGGCTAATATTTACTGTAGTGACACTGGGCCTCCTACTGGCCTTAGAAACAGTGGGCCTTCTACGGGCCGTAGAAACAATGGGCCTTCTACGGGCCATAGAAAGAATGGGCCTTCTGCAGGTCGTATCATCAATGGGCCTTATACGGGCCGTATGATCGATTGGCCAAACATGGGCCAAATGGACCGCATTATGGCCATAAACGGGCTAGAGTTGGAATCATCCGTTCATGGGCCGACCATACTGGGCCATCGTTAATAGGCCGTATTTGATGACGCTATGAAAATGGCCCAACGTATTAACGGACCACAAAAGGGCCGACTGTAACCAGGGGCTGAATTTGGCCCATAAGCAGAAAATGATAGTAACGGGCCATAAGTAAACGAATGCTGGAAATGAGCCCAAGAATAAATGGGCTCTGAGCAGGCCAAAAGATAACATGGGCTAGAAACAGCCCAACGGAATAACGTGTTGTTAATGGGTATAAAGTGATACACTGTTCATTACGGGCTAGTTTCACCACGGGTCATTAATGGGTGTAAAGTGATACACTGTTCATTATGGGCCAGTTTCACCACGGGCCGTTAATAGGCTAAGAGTTACATAGGGCCTCATATGGGCCGAAAGACGTCATGGGACATACATGCGCCAGAAGTGAAAACGGGCTGGAATCATATTGGATGGCCCAGATGACGCTACTGGGCCTAATTCAGATAGGGCGTAACGGGCCTTGGGTTAGCGGGCTGTAAATGGGCTATATGCGAACATGCCGTTAACAGGCTTTCCATGGGCCGGCCCGCCACCTTTTGACCAAGTCAAACGGGCCGGCCTTTTCACAGGAATGGGCCTCTGTTGGGCCGTGCCACGTGTCGACATATCATAGGCGCCTTCCGTCCAATGAGTGGATGACATCTGTCCCAACGATGAGCCGACACGTGTTTTCTCCAGCCAATGATGATTTTACACGTGGAAAGTCCCCATTGGTTGGGGTTGTTAACGGGTTATCAGATCCAAAACCCGACCCGATAGCTTAACGGCGTTCCGTTATGGTGGATGCCACGTGTCGGTCACCCTTGATGAAAGCACTTCTGTGACGCGCGATTTATCGTCATGGAAGTGGACACTTCCGTGATGATAATTTTGGTAATGTCAAGGAACACTTCTACGACAGCACAGGTATGACTATCTTGATTCTGTCATAAAATCGTCATGGATGTGCATGCATGACAAAAAAAGTGACCTACTGTGACAAACACGTATCATCACGGAAGTGTATTTTTTGTAGTGTATGTCTGACCAGAGTGATAGTCAAAACAAGTCAGAAGAGCAGATGAACCTGAGAGAGGGTACTAGTCCCTCTAGCAGCTATGATGATGGCAACAGGAGCACTCTAAGCAATCTGCCCAAAGCAACTACAATGTCAAGAAAGAAGAGAAACTCAGACTTAGAGGATGAGGAATTTGTTGTTGCTGAGGAGGAAGTGAGCTCCAAGAAAAGGGTTGTTAAGAAGGAATTTGGCTTAGCTGCATCCACCAAGCCTGGTATGCACAAGAAGGCCCCTCCAAAGAGGGTGCCAACCTTAAAGGCCAGGGCCACAACTGTTGAAACCTCCAAGTCAAATGCTGATGAGGCTGTTGGAGAGGGTAAGAAAAGGAAATAGAGGGTCAAGAAGACCACTGCCAGAGTCATTGGTAGATCCTCTATGATGAGAGATCCAGCTGAAGATGAAGAAGAGGAAGAGGATGCTGCACCAGCATCAAAGACTTAAAAGCTGATGGGGGATGCCATCAAGTCTGGGGCTGCACCTTCAAAGCCCAAGACTACCCCCAAAGCTTCTGCTCAAGCTTCAAAGACTTCAAAGCCTAAGAGAAGCACAAGAAATATTCCGACTGCTGAGAAGAACAAGGCCCCAGTGCCTGAAATTGATGAAGAAGATGCTGAAGCCCAAGTGCTTAGGAAGCTCAAACCTAAGATTCCAGACCATGATGACAGCAATCCAATGGCAGAAGACATGAACATCAGGAAGGATGCAGGTCTCAGACTTTGGAGACAGACTAATCCATATGCTGCAAGGAGAAGGACTGTTGTGGACTACAGGTTCCATACCAAAGAGCAGAAAGATTTCTATGAGACCATCTTGCTTGACAAGAAGCCCATTGTGTGTGATATGAAGTGCGCTGATTGGGAGTACATCGATGAGAATGAAGACCACTTTCCAGGAGTGCATGAGAGCTTCAGATCATGAGGAGTGGACAAGTTTGTGGGACAGAATCTTACCAAATGGAATGATGAGCTCATTATGCACTTCAATTCTACAGCTAATTTCTATCCACATGGTAGAATCGTTTGGATGTCTGAAGGTACAAGGTACCAATCAACTGCTAATGAGTGGGCTAAATTGATCAATGCCCCTGAAGAGCATGAAGACGACTTGGATGTCTATGCCAAGAAGAAGAAAGACCACAACTCTATGGCCAACATGTAACGCCCTGTGACCGATGTGCCAGGTGTCTTTCAGTTATTCGCTGTTGTTGCCTTGTCATTTCTTGCATGTCATGCATTGCATATCATGTCATCATGTGCATTTCATTCGCATACATGTTCGTCTCATGCATCCGAGCATTTTTCTCGTTGTCCGTTTTGCATTCCGGCGCTCCTATGTCACCCGGTGTCCCTTTCTACCTCTTTTCATGTGCGCGTGTTAAACGTTTTCGGATTGGACAGGGACTTGTCATGCGGCCTTGGTTTACTACCGGTAGACCGCCTGTCAAGTTTCGTGCCATTTGGACTTTGTTTGATACTCCAACGGTTAACCGAGGGACCAAAAAGGCCTCATGTGTGTTGCAGCCCAACACCCTTCCAATTTGGCCCAGAACCCACCTAAACCTCCATCATCTAGAGCGTTCGATCAGGATCGCGTGGTTACAAACCGCACCTCATTTGGAGCTCCCTAGCTCCCTCTACCTCTATATATAGCCCCTCCTCCAAAAATTCCGGGTCAAAACACCCCTAACCCTAAAAATCCGCTCGTGCCACCGCCGGACACATCCGTCCCGGGCGGACTAAATCGCGCTACCGCCCGCACCAGTGGTGTAGTGCCTCGTGTCGCCGCCGGCAGCCTCCCGCTGCGGCCCGCGGGAAGCCCCCGGGCCCATCCGCCTTCGCCGTCGCCCGCAAGGACGTGCGCCCGGGTCTGCGCCGCCCCGACAAGCCGCCTCCTCGCCGCCACCTTCTTCCGCGTCGGTCGGCGACCTCGTCGCCCGAGCCTGCCGGTGCCGCTCCGGTCCTCCCACGCCAGTGACCCACGCCGTCCGCGCCTGCCACCCCGCCAGAGCCGCCTCCTCACCGCCCCGACGTCCCCTCCACCGTCCGGCGACCCCCCTCCAGTGATCCATGACGCTTCCGGTGAGCAGGAGCTCGGATTCAGCGAACCTCGGGCCGTGTGCAAGGCCGGATCCAGATCTGAGTTTCCCCCCCCCCCTCGGTTGACTTTTTCGCCCTAACCCTGATTTTTATGCTTACTTTCATGTGCCATAACTCTTCATCCGTAGCTCCAATTCGTACGTGTAGCATATCAAAATGTTCGTCTCGACGAGTACATCATTTCATCTCATTGCATCATTTTAATTTGAGCTCATCTTGATACCCGAAATGCTGTTGAAAGAGGGCTATGTGATGAATATGTCAGATCTGTTTCAGCAAATGACCTTTTGTCATTTTTGCCATGTTTAATGTGTGCATGATATGATCCTGAGGTCTACATGTGTTTTGTTAAATGCCATGCCATCTTTACAGGGGTGTATGCCATGTATTTTTGTGATATTTGTGGTGACTAGCATAAGCTTGCAAAGTAGCGTAATCGTTGATGTTGATTTCAGGGACTTAGAATTTCTGCAAGTCCTTGTTCTGATATTTTTTTATGCCATATGTTCATGTTGTTTCCTAGTTATCCGTGCCTCTTTTGAGGATGATTAGTAAGGATTTTTTGTTAATATTGTGGTGCTCTATCCATCCATGTCTTTGTTTGCAATTATGAAGCACCCTAGCTTGAGTCAATCGAGCTCTACTTTTGCTATAAAATGATCCTAGCAGATTGTTGACATGTTTAGCGATTTTGCCGAGGATGTTGCTATTGATCCGTGCATGCTATGTTATTGTTCTTGCCTTGCCTGGCTTCTATGCCATGTCTTCTTGATGGATATATGCTTAGTTTGTCATGCCATGCTCTGTAGTGAGTGAATCGAGCTCGTAAACATGCCTACTCGTCAAATCTGTTTGCATGCTCCAGTTTTTCACTAAGTCTGAATCTGTTTATGTTTTTGCTATGTTCACATGCTTGCAATTGTATTTTCTGATTCCTTTTGGCTCAAGGTCACTAAGTGACTTTTGTTAAGTGCTTAGAGTAGCTTCATGCCACGCCTTGCTTTGCCATGTTAAGTTCCTGTAGCATGTAGTTTTCATGCTCTAAAGATTGCTTCCTGATGATAAATTCCAGACTTGTGTTAATTTCACCAAGTCTGAAACCTGTTATCATTTGCACTTTTAACATGCTTGTTTGAACCTGTTAATGGATGACTTAGCCGTAGCTCAGTGTTCATCTTTTGTCACGAATCATGAGTGGATTCCTGCCATGTATTTTTTTGTCATGTTTGAGTGCTGTAGCATATTTAACTTGATGCATTTAGATGGCTACTTGCTGATTATCGCAGACCGGTGCCATATTTGTTTTGCTTGCCATTTCCAAACCGTGCATCTGACTCCGGTGATCTTTATATCGATTTCAACCGAAATCACCTCACCTTTCCAGTGGAACTCTTGGATTTCCATGTTGAGGCCAGGTTCAATCCTTCCTTGTCAAATAATGCATATGCATCACATACCGCATCCCGCATATCATATCATGTTTGCATCATATTGCTTGAGCATTGCACGTGGTTGATTGTGCTCCTTTTGCTTGCTGTTCTTGTTTGGGTAGAGCCGGGAGACGAGTTCGTGAGCGAGGAGCCCGTTGATTTCGCTTTCGAGGATCAAGGCAACTCTGAGTACTTTGCAGGCAAGATGACCATACCCTCGAAATCACTTCTATCTTTGCTTGCTAGATGCTCGCTCTTTTGCTATGCCTATGCTATGATAGCTACCACTTGCTTATCATGCCTCCCATATTGCCATGTCAAACCTCTAACCCACCATGTCCTAGCAAACCATTGTTTGGCTATGTTACCGCTTTGCTCAGCCCCTCTTATAGCGTTGCTAGTTGCAGGTGAAGTTTGGAGATCCTTCCTTGTTGGAACATTGTTTATTTTTGGGATATCACAATATTATCATGTTTATCTTAATGCACCTATATAGTTGGTAAAGGGTGGAAGGCTCGGCCTTATGCCTAGTGTTTTGTTCCACTCTTGCCGCCCTAGTTTCCGTCATACCGGTGTTATGTTCCCGGATTTTTGTGTTCCTTACACGGTTGGGTTATAATGGGAACCCCTTGACAGTTCGCCTTGAATAAAACTCTTCCAGCATGGCCCAACATTGGTTTTACCATTTTCCACCTAGCCTCTTTTTCCCTTGGATTCCGCGGACTCAAGGGTCATCTTTATTTAATCCCCCGGGCCAGTGCACCTCTGAGTGTTGGTCCAACCTGTCAGCTGCCGGTGGCCACTAGGGGCAACTCTGGGCTGGCCTACCGGAACCTTGGATAATCCGGTGTGTCCTGAGAACGAGATATGTGCAGCTCCTATCGGGATTTGTCGGCACATTCGGGTGACTTTGGTGGTTTAGTTTTACCATTGTCGAGGATGTCTTGTAACCGGGATGCCGAGTCTGATCGGATTGTCTTGGGAGAAGGAATATCTTTCGTTGACCATGAGAGCTTGTGATGGGCTAAGTTGGGACTCCCCTGCAGGGATTTGAACTTTCAAAAGTCGTGCCCACGGTTATGAGCAGATGGGAATTTGTTAATGTCAGGTTGTAGATAACATGATACTTAACTCAATTAAAATGCAACAACCGCATGTGTAACCGTGATGGTCTCTTCTCGGCGGAGTCCGGGAAGTGAACACGGTGTAGGAGTAATGCTTGATGTAGGTTGTTCTAGGATCACTTCTTGATCATAGTTGTTCGATCGTGCTTTGCTTTCTCTTCTCACTCTCTTTTGCGAATAGGTTAGCCACCATATATGCTAGTCGCTTGCTGCAGCTCCACATCATACCCTTACCTTACCCATAAGCTTAAATAGTCTTGATCGAGAGGGTGTGAGATTGCTGAGTCCCCGTGACTCACAAATTCCTTCCTAAACCAGATGCAGGGACCGATGATACCGCTCCAGACGATGCGCTTGATCTCAAGTGGGAGTTCGATGAAGACTCTCGTCGTTACTATGTGTCTTTCCCAGATGATCAGTAGTGGTGCCCAGTTGGGGCGATCAGGGACTTTGTCGCATGTGGGGGTTGATCTTTATTTTGGTACCGTAGTCGGACCATGAGTACATTGGATGAATGTAATGCTATTTATGTATTTGTGTGACGTGGCGAGTGTAAGACAACTATGTATCTTTTCCCCTTTATTTATATTACATGGGTTGTTTGCGAAGATTACCTCACTTGTGACATTTCTTTCAATGCGGTTATGCCTCTAAGTTGTGCTTCGACACGTAGGGGATATAGCCGCATCGAGGGCATTACACAACATGTACAAGGAGATTCCAATCAAAGCATTGGAAACTCATAAGCTTGGGTCTGTTCACTATTTGTTGTCCGGATTGGCCACCATCAACACCATTCCGAGGCATACTTTTTGCCAAAATCGGGAGATCACAAGATGATCAGAGGCCATTCTATCAACTCGCTGCAACTATTTGATGTGCTCCACAAGTTTAAAGTCATGAGCCTGATTGTGCAAACAATCAAGAGGATAGTTGCAGATCAGAAGAGATCTTGTGGGTATGCTCCACATATTCAGGTGCTCACCAACTCCAAGATGGTCACATGCACATATCTTTTAGACAAGGAGCATCTACCCTTGAGACCAGATTTTGAGGACAACACTATTGTCATCGATGAAGAAGATCCTACAAGTGTGCAAGCACAAGAAAAGAGAGAGAAAGCACAGGCTGACAAAGCAGCAAAGATGCCAAGTGTTGAAGAGGCATCTCAAGTGTTTCTAAAGAGCAAGCAAGATCAACGTGGATATCTGATTCAAGCAACCTTGAGGATAGAGAAGGGCTTGGCCACCCTGACTCAGAACCAAGAGAGCTTGGAAAGGATCATTGAAACAAAGTTCTATGATCTTGATCTTAAAGTGACAGAGATGTAGATAGCAGTTGAGCAGCTCCAGGAAGAAGCTGAGGAGAGGAAAGGGCGGGCTACCATACATGCCTTTTACAAAGTGCCAAGAGGTTACAGATCTGCTGCAGTACCCATGGCTAACACAAG
>NC_057794.1:76625671-76639692 GCF_018294505.1 Triticum aestivum | reverse complement strand
GGATAAAAGGAAATTTGAAGAACGGTGCATATGTGTTTGTGGGTGATTCCAAGCCAATGGAATGGTTTAATATAGCTCCCTAAATATCGGGGGGTATGTTATAAAGAGAAGTCATCCTTCCCTCGATTTAAATGGATCGAAGATCCATACGATTTATTTAGTTGAGATGCAAAAGATTTATGAAATGATGGCATGATGACATGATGCAATGCACATGATGCAAAGATTAAATGCAACGGACCAAACAAACTCACGTGACGAAAAATCCGGAAACCCTGAAAGGCATCTGAAACTCCGGTCTTGGGGCGTTACAGCAGACCTGTATGGATGAGACAAGAGGGCATCGCTGGAGCAGGTAACTCGGCAGCGGCGGGGAGGAGATACGTGCTCCGAGCCGCACACTCGCACGCGCACCAACGTTCACTCGCGGCCGGCCGCCCCGTGTGCGTCCACGTCCCTTGCGGCGCCGACCTGGCAGAGGACGGAGTGGTGTAGCTGCCTAGAAGAGGCCGTCGCCATTGGGGAGCAGAGGCGGCCATCACCGGAGCCGTGCGGTTTGGCCTGAACCTGAAGGCAACGGCGCCAGCGGGCTGGGCAGAGGAGAGCTTCCTGCACGGCGACGACTCTTTTGCCTTGGGATCTCTCCGCTCAGCAAACCCGGTTAACTGACCTCGGCACGGGCACGCGTGGCGGCAGCGCCAGGCACGGCAGCGACCCAAGCAGGACATCTGGAGCAAACGGCGGCAGCGGCGGCGGCGTGAGATTTCTTTTGTGTTTTTTTTCCTTTTGACGGAAGGCCGACGCTAGGTGCGGAATTTTTCCTCCGGTGGCAGAGTTTTCGTCCGCGAGTTAAAAGGACAACTCTTTGGGTAAACCTACTGATCTTTGCGTTGTGTAAGCCGCATCCTAAACCATTCGCAGTGCATGGTCTTCTCAAACTGTTTGGTAAGTCTTTGGTAAGTCTTCTCAAACTGCTCTGGTCTTTCTCCAAGTGCATGGCAGCGACGGATGCTTCCCATCCGCAGCCACCAGCACTACCACGGTACCACCGCCGTTGGAACCGTGCCATCGCAGGCGCCGCGTGCTGCCGTTGCATCCATCGTCGTCGTCGCCCACCACCGCTGCGCGCTGCATAGCAGCATGCGCCGTCTCCGTCGCTGCATGGTAGCAAGCTTCCTCCGTCGCCGCGTGCTGCATAGGAGCATGCGCCATCGCCGCCGCGTGTTGTTGTTGCATCTGCCATTGCCGCAGCTGCATCGCAGCATGCGCCGCCGCGTGCTGTCGCTGGATCCGTCATTTCCACCGCGTGCAGTCGCTGCATCCGTCGTCGCGGCGTGCTGCCGAGGAGCCGGAGCAGCGACCAAGCATCGTCGAGTTTGCCGGTGCTGCAATGAAGCATTGCCGAGGCGCCGGAGCAGCGACAAAACATCGTCGGGGTTTGTCGGTGCTGCGATGAAGCATATCCGAGGCGCCGGAGCTGCGATGAAGCGTTGTCGGGTTCGCCAGTGCTGCGATGAAGCATATCCGAGGCGCTAGAGCTGCGACGAAGCATCGTCGGGTTTGCCGGTGCTGCGATGAAGCATTGCCGAGGCGCCGGAGCTGCAATGAAGCATCGTCGGGTTCGCCGGTGCTGCGATGAAGCATTTGTCGAGGCTCCGGTGCTGCGTTGGAGCATCGCCAGGCGACCAATGTTGCGTCGGAACATCGTCTGTGGCCGATGGCGGGGTTGCTGCGACCAGACGAGACTCCGGCAAACGGCAGCGCTTCATTGCCTGCTGAGGAGGGGCTGCTGCTTCCAACGACTAAGCACTGCAAGAGAAGAATGCGAAGGAAGAAGAGGAAGATGCGTTGTTGGGAGCCTAGGGTCTAACGGCCACCTACTCCTAAATCAGGCGGCTGCGCAGGCGGCTGATCTTTTATAAGATCAGCCGGCTTACGCCTAGCCGCTGCCGAGTTCAAATTGCTAAAGGCACTTTTGATGAGGGTTAGTTTTAATTTGATGGTTAGATCTAATTAAGTGTGTTTGATCGTGAGGCTGTAATTGGTCGGGGTTGTTATGTGTAGATTAGGCTAGATGTACTTAGCGATGAATATGTTTGCTTGTTTGATAGTAGTAGAGATAGAGATTTAAATAATATGACAATTCAAAAAGTTTCGAGCATTAAAAAAATAAGAATTTTGAAATAAAATGTTTGATTACTCACAAATGTTTGTGGACTCTGTTCGCATATTCAAAATATATTCAGAATTGAACAAAAAATAATGTATTCAAAATGTTAATGAAATTGAACAAAATTTTGCCAGTTCAAAAAATATTCCCCTGTGTTCATAACTTACAAAACTGTTTGCAACTTACAAAATAATTTATTGATTCATAAAATGTTCGCTGATTCAAAAAATGATCATGAATTTCAAAAAATATTCATTAAATAAAAAAATGTTCATGAACTTCAAAGATTGTTCCACCAAATAATTCCAAAAAATGTTTATCGATTCTAGAAATGTTTGCCTATTAAAGAAAAATATTTTCAAAATGTTCAAATTTAAGAAAAATGTTTGCAAAATAGTATAAAATGTTCATGATTTTAAAAAAATGTTCGAAAATCTGTAAAAAAATGTTCATGATGTCAGATATGTTCATGAGTTCAAAAAATGCTCATGATTTTAGAAAATGTTCACAATTTCATGAAAATGAGAGCGATAGTGTATCTCGGTGATGCATCAAAATGTTCATGATTTTTTTCCCGTTGCAATGCACGGGCCCTTTTGCTAGATAAAAAGAATGTTCTTGAATTTAGAAATTTGTGCCACCAATTTCCAAAAAAATATTCATCAATTGTAGAAATGTTCACCGATTCAAAAAATGTATAAAAATGTTCACCATTTTAAAAAATCTTTGTAAATTGTATTGAACGTTCATAATTTCAAAAAATGTTCTTGATTTTAGAAAATGTTCAAAAATTTGTAATAGTGTTCATGAATTTGAAAAATGATCACGATTTTAGATATGTGACGAGTTTTAAAACATGTTCATAATTTCACAAAATTGAGAGTGATAGTGCATCTCAGTGATGCAACAAGATATACTGATATAGTCATGGCCATTGGAGATTACGAAAAAAATATTCCGCTGCAATGCACGGGCCCTTTCGTTAGTATGATTACATGCATGTATAAATATACTATATTACTAAGCTCCTTAGGATTGGAGGCCTCACAATCAATTGAGGTCTCCAATTGAGATTTGATTATCCAATTTTGACCGGATCAACAATTTTCCAAAACTCTCTCAATTATTTTTTTATACAAAACATTATGCTTTCTAATTTTTAAATCTTCACAATTCATTGAGGCTACAATTTAGAATTGGGTCACCCGATTTTGACTGGGTCAACAATTTCTCAAGGGGCTCTCCCATTTAATTATTTGAATTCTTTATGTTCCCTAATTTTAAAGCTCTTTCATTCGATTGGGGTATTCAATTTTGGATTTGATTTACGATTTTGATCCGGCCAACGATTTTTCAAATCAATCAGCAGCAACCGGCTTATAAAACATATCAACCCCTCGCAGACTCCCATCACCTAGAAAAAATGCCACCATGTGATACTATAGCACGAAATACAGTACATGCAACCACTGATGAAAAAAATTCCCACATAAATATGGTTTGATTAGCGGATAACACAGAATCACAGTGCGAAAGGCCTATCAATTAACCACATTATAAATAAACATAAAACACACTCCGTCGTCTCCCCCACCGGCCAAACTAAATATTCCATCAATTTCAAAATATAAGGGTTATTAGTTTTTTGGAAATTCAAAATTCTTTAACTTTGACCAAGTTCAGAGCCAAAAATATCGCATCCACAATATTAAACAAGAAAATGAAAATTCATTTCATGATAAAGCAAAACCGATTTAATATTATAAATTTTGATATATTTATCTATAAATTTGATCAAATTTAAAGAGGTTAGACTTTAAAAAAATACATCATATATTTTAAAATAGAGTGAGTAAAGAAATTTACGAACCCTAACAAATTCAACGGCGCGGCAAAGCGTGCTCAACCCTTCTAGTCAGGATTAGGGCGGGCCCTGAGGGGTGGCAGGGGGCGGCCGCCCCGGGCCCCCGAGTCCTAAGGGGCCTCCGGCCAGATGCACGTACACAAAGTAGGCAGGGAGGCGGCAGGTACACGTACACAGGTAGTAGTAGATATCCCATTGATGGCTAGCTACAAGTTGCAATCACTAGTTTTTTCCCTAGAAGGATTGCAGTCGCTAGATGATCGCCATTATCCCCGGGCATTCGTAAGACGAAATCTCCTAGCGTGATCCTCGCTTCCTCTTTCTTCATATCTGACTCACCGACTCCCTCATATTCAGTTTCTAAAAAAAACTAATCCAAAGTCACCATGGCAGACCGCAGGCGTTCAACAATTCCCTGCCGCCCTCTAGTGACATTGAAGGCCGATGAACCGCCCCTGCCGTCCTCTCCTCCTACCTCTGCTAGTCTAGTCCCTGCTTCAATCAATTTCTTGCTAGTTCACCAGCTAGATCGTTCCTCAACAGCCAAGAGCGTCCAGGTGTGTAATTTCCATCATCTCAAATACTGAATGGATGTCTAGCACACATAGCAAATTTATGTTTAATTTAAATTCTAATTACATTGTGGTTTACAATTCTATCATTTATTAGGATTGAGAGACATATATTATCTAACAGATGTCTCTAGCAAAAGTTCATAGAAATTGTTGGAAGATAATTTTGGTATGATCATCAAAGACTTTGCATCTATGGAATGTTAGAATTTTTTGAAGATAATATATATGATTTATTCGTTATATAAATATTGATTTTGGATGCATCTCAAGTGCTTTTAGTATATAATGTTAGTATGTACTCTTATTTTGATGATTACATTAAGGGTCCCCAGTTCTATTGTCGCTCCGGCCCCTGAAATGTCAGGACCGGCCCTGGTCAGGATTTAAAACAGACTCGCCCGGACGGTTTTTTTTTAGCATCAGTACAGACACAAGCCAGGAATACTGCGAGCACCAGGATTTAAACCCTGATGGGTTGGAAATACCACTGTCCACCTAACCAACTTAACCACAGGTTGATTCGCGACTCGCCCGGACAGCCGAGAAGCAAAATTTTAGGGGACCGCTACATATGCCATTAGCGCACAGAGTACTCTTACCGACACTCTGCCGCTACCAGCCAGCAGCCTGCTTCCGAAAGGAAATCCTGCTTCTTCTTCTTTTTTGGAACCAAAAACTAATCCTGCTTCTGTTTCCCTATCGGAGAAGGAGCCAACTCAGCCAAGGCAAACCTTCATCAATTCCCCACTCCCACCATGACCACGCGCACGACACACACCCGACCGCCGTGGAGGCTTCGGCATGGACGGTTTGCGCGATAACTCACGCCCGCCTTTTCACGGCATCGACAGCCCCTCGCCGTCCGAATTCCGCGTGAGTTCCAACCGGCGACGGCGCCGCTCCGCGTCTCCACGCCCTTGGCCGCAACGCTCCGCTGACACTTCGCATGCACCGTACCGGCGGCCGAGCCCGTCACCGCGCAGAGAGCGGCACCGCGAGCACCACCACCGGCGTGAGCGCAGCCGCAGCCCTCGCCTCGAGTCGGCACGCAAAGCTGGTTCGCCATCTGCCAAGTGGTCTCGGTTCGAAGCCGGCTCTTCGTCTTCGAGCGTGCTGGCTCCGCCTCTGATGGATGATGGCAGCACGACCCCTGACTGCCCTGACAGTCCCATGTGATTATCTACCCCTGTTCCTCGGACTAGTATGTATCTTTTAACTTGTTTGGCTCTGTGTTTCAAGTTTCTTGTGGTTGTGGACGCAGATACTGTTACGAGGATGATCAAAGGATAAGATTTGGGCAATACGGCGTCTCTGATGGTTCAGGGATCACTGACAGGTATAATTTACAAAACTTTGCATCAGATTTGTACGGGCCTCATTTAAATATGCAGATATGTTCTACACTAGATAGGAAACAAACTTGTGATATCAACTCTATGATTGGACTAAGTGCAATCAAAAGACCATGATGTTCTGGTTGTTTCATACACATTGGAAATAGTTTTACTTGCCTATTGTCATTTTTTAGTAGCTAGCAGTTGTTCCCTGAATGTGAGTAATCTGCCGGCGTTTCTTGTCCATCATACTAGTTAAGTGCTGAACCAGTTATCCAAATAGGGAACCAGACGGCAAACAGGAAGATCATTCATATAATGCCCTGGTAGATGACTTTATGGGTGCTGTGGTGGAGAACTGGGGTGAGCCAGCCAACTTCGATCAAGCCGCGCGTGAAGAGCGTTACCAAAAGCAGACGAAGAGATTTGCTGAGTTAGCTCTGAAATGTTACAACAAAAACAAAAACAATAAGGTAACTATATATATTTAAGGTTCTTTGCTGCAAGAGTCTGATTTGTTCAATTAAGGCTACTACAGAACTTGTTGATGTGTAACTCCGATAAAACCTTATCTGCCACTCAAGTAACTTTAATAGAACCATGTTACTATGTGCTGCACACAGGCCACAAGAAGAAAAGGTTCCTTTTAGGATATCACAGTGAAATAAGACGGCAGAATTGTATTACTAAAGCAACAAGTGTAATGTTGCAACTAAAATCCATATTCTGAAAAAACATTTCCCCCATGTCTAAGCTGACAAATTTGATACTGAACCTAATAACACAATAATAGAACATAAGCTGAGTAATAGAAGCCAAAGATAACTTAGCACATAAGCTGACTTACTGGACAATTGTACCTTTGGTGGAGTCAATGTTCCCCTACACAGCAATGGGAGAACCAAATATGAAAGATTGAGAAATTATTACTACTACTACTACTACTACTACTACTACTGCTGCTGCTGCTGCTGCTACTGCTACTGCTACTACTATTAAGTTATAACAAGGACTGTCCTCTTCACTATGTTTCATTTCAGAGAAGGAGTGAATGTTAATGATTAAGATAAATGTGCTGGTCAATGTTTTATAAAATTCTTTGTTTTCTTTATCAATTGTATAGATGTTGAAACTTGTGTGTACTGTCATACTTGTTGAGCTTGTTTTTATTCGTGACAATGGCCAGGTTAAGTATTCACTTGTTGAGGCAATAGATGGAGCAATATTTTATGAGCGATCTTACGATTACGCCCATGTGAACTTCTATGCTAATGCTAAGAATGGCCCAAAGAAGAACAATCCTAAAGTGCTTGTTTTTGCTGAGCTCAAACATGTTGGACGGCGAGTTAACGCAATGGCTCTAACGTCTTTCCATTTTCTTGATGAGAAGAAACAAACCAGTAAGTATTTTTAGATCTTCTAGTTTGCTTAGTTGAAAATTGCTTAGACATCTCATGAATTGTTTTACAGCTGGACGTCGTGATGTTGCGCGGAGCTCGCGCGTGATTTGGGATATATATCATTGCTATGTTTGTACCAATGATATCAAGCACCCCGAGGGATCAAGGTATAAAGCAGGCCACTTTGCTGCCGTATCATATTACTTTGAGGATTAGGTAGACAATTTGCTAGAACTTGTATTTTTAGGTGGCCATGGGACAATAGGCAAAAAATCCCTTATAGAATGAGGAAAATACAAAGGGTACACGTCTAAATATATATAAGCAAAAAATCCCTTATAGCATGACGACTTACCGACTGTTTACTAAAACAAGGTTTGCCCGGCTCCAGTGAGGGAGAGGCGATGCCTTCGGCTCGCTCTAGTGCTTGTAGTCGTCGTTAGATGACCACGGGCATGGTTGTAATTTTTATTACCCCTATAGTTCTTTAAACTGCGATGATTGAAGATGAATAGATTGGATGTTTCTCAAAAGAAAAAATCATGTTGGTTTGGCCGTGTTCTTTCTCTATGTGCATGAGAGTATATAGTACGTATGTGACAAGGGTGGCCCTTTCTTGTACTACAAAACTTGTATGCATGTATTCGCGGGAAAAACAACTTGTGTGCATAAACGTATGGGTTTTTTTCGAGGATACGTCAATGGCGTATTATTTTTTTATAGAAGGGAGAATGTTAATTACCGAAAAAGGCTTTCGCCATGCTTTATAAATAGGGCAGCACTAGGCGCCGGTGCGCCGGCCGAAAGTTTCGGCCGGTCTGCTCAGAGCCGCCCGATCTGGCTGCACGGGACCGTCAGATCCTAACCCCTATTCTATTTTTCCTTACCTTATCCACTTCAGCACACAGAGAGAGGAGCGAGCCAGTCAAGGCCGTCATGGATGCGTGACAACGAAGCCCGCGCTTGCCGCCTTGGCACCGCCTGTCCTCGTCGTCCTCGCCGCCTGTGGCGCTCGTCGCCCCGGCCATGGCGCCACCCACGCTTGTCGCCCCAGCCGCCCGCCGGCAAGGGCGCTGCCCGTGCTTCGTCGCCTTGGCAATGGCGCCGCTTCGCGCTCGTCGCCCCGTCCATCCATGCTCGTCGTTCTGGCTGCCCGCACTCCCCGGAGATCCCCGAGCTGACCAGTGGTAGGAAATCTACCAGTGTTTTCTGGCTGACCCGACGTTGACGCTGGTTCCAGCCATTGTAACTTTTTTTGTCATGGATGCAGCTCTGCTTCACCAATGATTGACTGGTTCCAGCAAAAAACAAAGATACTCGTTGTAGCATTTTTTCATGTCGGTCGTAGCAAATGAAGACAACGATTGCAGAAAAAAAAATCCTCGTCGCCGCCGTCGAGCTTGCAACTCCACAAGGAAAAAAGCGGATGTAGCAAAATTCCTGGAGGGTGTAGCAAAAACTACAACGGTTGCAACAAGAAAAGTCGTTGTCATCCCGGGACTCAGCTCGGCCATGAATGAATGTAGAAAAAAATGAAACGGACGTAGCAAAACAAATCACCGGTTGCAGCAAAAACATATACCGGTTGCAACAAAAAAAAGAAGAAAAAAAAGCATCGTGGTCACCCTGGTCACCATGGTCGCCATCGAAGAAGAAGCCCGTTCTGGCAATTCTGGACGCCGGTTCCAACAATCTCTACCGTTGAAGCTTTTTTAGTCAATGGTTGTAGCTTTTTCCTTTTCACATTGCCTGGTTGGTGTTGTTTTCATCTGCTGTTGAAACTTTTCTACATGGATGTAGCAAAAATCTTCAGCGGTAGTAGCAAAATTCTACTACGGTTGTAGCAAAATCATCGTTGTCATCGTCGCGAGGTCGCAGCTCCGCCTAATGGATGTAGCAAAAAACTTCGCCAGTAGTAACAAAATCCAACTACGTTTGTAGCTTCCCCTTGCTGTGCAGTTCCATTGAAGCTTTTTCGTCTATGGTTGAAGCTTTTTTCAACAGCTGTTAAAGCTGTTCTAGGTGACGGTTGCAACACTAGTATACGCGGGTGCATCCAGCCATGGCGGCAGGCAGCCATGGCGGCTGGCGAGGGAGCGCCTGGCCGCCGGCGATGGAGATTGTGGTCGCCCAGTCGCAGCCGGGGAGGGAGGGAGGGGGGAGGGGATGCGCCCGTGTGAAGGCTGGAGGTAGGGGATGGATCTGACCATGGCGGCAGGCAGCCATGGTGGCCGGCGAGGGGATCTTGGCCGCCGGCGATGGAGGTCTGAAGGAAATATGCCCTAGAGGCAATAATAAAGTTATTATTTATTTCCTTATATCATGGTAAATGTTTATTATTCATGCTAAAATTGTATTAACTGGAAACATAATACATGTGTGAATACATAGACAAACAATATGTCACTAGTATGCCTCTACTTGACTAGCTCGTTGAATTAAAGATGGTTAAGTTTCCTAGTCATAGACATAAGTTGTCATTTGATAAACAGGGTCACATCATTAGAGAATGATGTGATTGACTTAACTCATTCTGTTAGCATAGCACTTGATCGTTTAGTTTGTTGCTATTGCTTTCTTCATGACTTATACATGTTCCTATGACTATGAGATTATGCAACTCCCGTTTACCGGAGGAACACTTTGTGTGCTACCAAACGTCACAACGTAACTGAGTGATTATAAAGGTGCTCTACAGGTGTCTCCGAAGGTACTTGTTGGGTTGGCGTATTTCGAGATTAGGATTTGTCACTCCGATTGTCGGAGAGGTATCTCTGGGCCCTTTCGGTAATGCACATCACTTAAGCCTTGCAAGCATTGCAGCTAATGAGTTAGTTGCGGGATGATGTATTACAGAACGAGTAAAGAGACTTGCTGGTAACGAGATTGAACTAGGTATTAAGATACCGACGATCGAATCTCGCGCAAGTAACATACCGATGACAAAGGGAACAACGTATGTTGTTATGCGGTCTGACCGATAAAGATCTTCGTAGAATATGTAGGAGCCAATATGAGCATCTAGGTTCCGCTATTGGTTATTGACCGGAGACGTGTCTCGGTCATGTCTACATTGTTCTCGAACCCGTAGGGTCCGCACGCTTAACATTATGACGATAGTTTCATTATGAGTTTATATGTTTTGATGTACCGAAGGTTGTTCGGAGTCCCGGATGTGATCACGGACATGACGAGGAGTCTTGAAATGGTCGAGACATGAAGATTGATATATTGGAAGCCTATGTTTGGACATCGGAAGTGTTCCGGGTGAAATCGACATTTTACCGGAGTACCGGGAGGTTACCGGAACCCCCCGGTAACCTAATGGGCCTTAATGGGCCTAGTGAAGGAAGTGGAGAGGAGGCCAAGGGGCAGCCGCGCGCCCCTCCTCCCCAAGTCCGAATTGGACAAGGAGGGGGGGCGGCGCCCCCTTTCCTTTCCCCTCTCTCTCTCCTCCCCCCCCCCCAAGTCCTAGTCCAACATGGAAAAGGGGGCAGTCCTACTCCCGGTAGGAGTAGGACTCCTCCTGGCACGCCCCTTGCCTGGCCGCACCTCCTCCCCCTTGCTCCTTTATATACGGGGGCAGACACAACAATTGATCATTGATCTCTTAGCCGTGTGCGGTGCCCCCCTCCACCATAATCCTCGATAATATTGTAGTGGTGCTTAAGCGAAGCCCTGCGACGGTAGAACATCAAGATCGTCACCACGCCGTCGTGCTGACGGAACTCTTCCCCGACATTCTGCTGGATCGGACTCCGGGGATCGTCATCGAGCTGAACGTGTGCTAGAACTCGGAGGTGCCGTAGTTTCGGTGCTTGATCGGTCGGGCCGTGAAGACACACGACTACATCAACCGCGTTGTTATAACGCTTCCGCTTTCGGTCTACGAGGGTACGTGGACAACACTCTCCCCTCTCGTTGTTATGCATCACCATGATCTTGCGTGTACGTAGGAAATTTTTTAAATTTTTTACGTTCCCCAACAGTGGCATCCGAGCCAGGCTTTATGCGTTGATGTTATATGCACGAGTAGAACTCAAGTGAGTTATGGGCGATATAAGTCATACTTTGGTTCGGCGGTATTGTTGGATGAAGCGGTCTGAACCGACATTACGCGTACGCTTACGCGAGACTGGTTCTACGCACGTGCTTTGCACACAGGTGGCTGGCGGGTGTCAGTTTCTCCAACTTTAGTTGAACCGAGTGTGGCTACGCCCGGTCCTTGAGAAGGTTAAAACAACATTAACTTGACAAACTATCGCTGTGGTTTTGATGCATAGGTAAGAACGGTTCTTGCTCAACCTGTAGCAGCCACGTAAAATTTGCAACAACAAAGTAGAGGACGTCTAACTTGTTTTTGCAGGGCATGATGTGATGTGATATGGTCAAGACGTGATGAGATATAAGTTGTTGTATGAGATGATCATGTTTTGTTGAAGTTATCGACAATTGGCAGAAGCCTTATAGTTGTCTCTTTATTGCATAAGATGCAAGCGCCAAATAATTGCTTTATTTTATCGCTATGCGATAGCAATAGTTGCAAGAGCAATAGTTGGCGAGATGACCATGTGACGACACATTGATATAGATCAAGATGATGGAGATCATGGTGTCATGCCGATGACGATGGAGATCATGATGATGCTTTGGAGATAGAGATCAAAGGCACAAGATGATGATGGCCATATCATGTCACATTTTTTGATTGCATGTGATGTTTACCTTTTATGCATCTTATCTTGCTTTGATTTATGGTAGCATTATAAGATGATCTCTCACTAAATTTCAAGATAAAAGTGTTCTCCCTGAGTATGCCCGTTGCCAAAGTTCGTCGTGCCCAGACACCACATGATGATCGGGTGTGATAAGCTCTACGTCCATCTAGAACAGGTGCAAGCTAGTTTTGCACACACAGAATACTCAGGTTAAACTTGACGAGCCTAGCATATGCAGATATGGCCTCGGAACACTGAGACCGAAAGGTCGAGCGTGAATCATATAGTAGATATGATCAACATAAGTGATGTTCACCATTGAAAGCTACTCCATTTCACGTGATGATCGGTTATGGTTTAGTTGATTTGGATCACGTGATCACTTAGAGGATTAGAGGGATGTCTATCTAAGTGGGAGTTCTTAAGTAATATGATTAATTGAACTTTAATTTATCATGAACTTAGTCCTGATAGTATTTGCATATCTATGTTGTAGATCAATAGCTCGCGTTATTGCTTCCCTATGTTTTATATGTGTTCCTAGAGAAAACTAAGTTGAAAGATGATAGTAGCAATAATGCGGACTGGGTCCGTGATCTGAGGTTTATCCTCATTGTTGCACAGAAGAATTATGTCCTTGATGCACCACTAGGTGACAGACCTATTGCAGGAGCAGATGCAGACGTTCTGAACGTTTGGCTAGCTCAATATTATGACTACTTGATGGTTTAGTGCACCATGCTTAACGTCTTAGAATCGGGACTTCAAAGACGTTTTGAACGTCATGGAACATATGAGATGTTCCAGGAGTTGAAGTTAATATTTCAAGTAAATACCCGAGTTGAGAGATATGAAGTCTCCAACAAGTTCTATAGCTAAAAGATGGAGGAGAATAGCTCAAGCAGTGAGCATGTGCTCAGATTGTCTGGGTACTGCAATCACTTGAATCAAGTGGGAGTTAATCTTCCAGATAAAATAGTGTTTGACAGAATTCTCTAGTCACCATCACCAAGTTAATAGAACTTCGTGATGAACTATAATATGCAAGGGATAACGGAAACGATTCCCAAGCTCTTCGTGATGCTCAAATCGACGAAGGTAGAAATCAAGAAAAGCATCAAGTGTTGATGGCAAACAAAACCACTAGTTTCAAGTAAAGGGACAAAGGGAAGAAAGGAGAACTTTAAGAAGAACGGCAAGCAAGTTGCTGCTCAAGTGAAAAACCCAAGTCTGGACCTAAGCCTGAAACTCAGTGCTTCTACTGCAAAGGGACTGCTCACTCGAAGTGGAACTACCCAAGTAATTGGCGGATAAGAAGGATGGCAAAGTGAACATAGGTATATTTGATATACATGTTATTGATGTGTACTTTACTAGTGTTTATAGCAACCCCTCAGTATTTGATACTAGTTCAGTTGCTAAGAATAGTAACTCGAAACGGGAGTTGCAGAATGAACAGAGACTAGTTAAGGGTGAAGTGACGATGTGTATTGGAAATGGTTCCAAGATTGATATGACCATCTTCGCACACTCCCTATACTTTCGGGATTAGTGTTAAACCTAAAATAAATGTTATTTAGTGTTTGCGTTGAGCATGAATATGATTGTATCATGTTTATTGCAATACGGTTATTCATGTAAGTTAGAGAATAATTGTTGTTCTGTTTAATGAATAAAACCTTCTATGGTCATACACCCAATGAAAATGGTTTGTTGGATCTCGATCGTGGTGATACACATTTTATAATATTGAAGCCAAAAGATGCAAAGTTAATAATGATAGTGCAACTTATTTGTGGCAATGCCGTTTAGGTCATATTGGTGTAAAGCGCATGAAGAAAATCCATGCTGATGGGCTTTTGGAATCCCTATACTTTCGGGATTAGTGTTAAACCTAAAATAAATGTTATTTAGTGTTTGCGTTGAGCATGAATATGATTGGATCATGTTTATTGCAATA
>NC_057794.1:76620555-76625410 GCF_018294505.1 Triticum aestivum | reverse complement strand
ATTGATATGATCATCATCGCACACTCCCTATACTTTCGGGATTAGTGTTAAACCTAAAATAAATGTTATTTAGTGTTTGCGTTGAGCATGAATATGATTGGATCATGTTTATTGCAATACGGTTATTCATGTAAGTTAGAGAATAATTGTTGTTCTGTTTACATGAATAAAACCTTCTATGGTCATACACCCAATGAAAATGGTTTGTTGGATCTCGATCATGGTGATACACATTTTCATAATATTGAAGCCAAAAGATGTAAAGTTAAGAATGATAGTGCAACTTATTTGTGGCAATGTCCTTTAGGTCATATTGGTGTAAAGCGCATGAAGAAAATCCATACTGATGGGCTTTTGGAATCACTTGATTATGAATCACTTGATGCTTGCGAACCATGCCGCATGGGCAAGATGACTAAGACTCCGTTCTCCGAAACAATGGAGCGAGCACTGACTTATTGGAAACCATACATACTGATGTATGTGGTCCGATGAATATTGAGGCTCGCGGCAAGTATCATTATTTTCTGATCTTCACAGATGATTTGAGCAGATATGAGTATATCTACTTAATGAAGCACAAGTCTGAAACATTTGAAAAGTTCAAAGAATTTCAGAGTGAAGTGGAGAATCATCATAACAAAAATAAAAGTTTCTATGATATGATCGCATAAGTAAAATATTTGAGTTACGAGTTTGGCCTTCAGTTAAAATAATGTGAAATAGTTTCACTACTCACGCCACCTGAAACATCACAGTGTAATGGTGTGTCCGAACGTCATAACCGTACTTTATTAGATATGGTGCAATCTATGATGTCTCTTACCGATTTACCACTATCGTTTTGGCGTTATGCATTAGAGACATCTGCATTCACATTAAAAAGGGCACCATCTAAATCCGTTGAGACGACACCGTATGAACTATGGTTTAGCAAGAAACCTAAGCCGTCGTTTCTTAAAGTTTGGGGTTGCAATGCTTATATGAAAAAGCTTCAACCTGATAAGCTCGAACCCAAATCGGAGAAATGTGTCTTCATAGGATACCCAAAGGAGACTGTTGGGTACACCTTCTATCACAGATCCGAAGGCAAGACATTCGTTGCTAAGAATGGATCCTTTCTACAGAAGGAGTTTCTCTCGAAAGAAGTGAGTGGGAGGAAAGTAGAACTTGATGAGATAATTGTACCTGCTCCCTTATTGGAAAGTAATTCATCACAGAAATCTGTTTCTGTGACTCCTACACCAATTAGTGAGGAACCTAATGATGATGATCATGTAACTTCAGATCAAGTTACTACCGAACCTCGTAAGGTCAACCAGAGTGAGATCCGCACCAGAGTGGTACGGTAATCCTGATCTGGAGATCATGTTAATTGACCATGACGAACCTACGAACCATGAGGAAGCGATGATGAGCCCAGATTCCGCGAAATGGCTTGAGACCATGAAATCTGAGATGGGATCCATGTATGAGAACAAAGTGTGGACTTTGGTTGACTTGCCCGTTGATCGGCAAGCCATAGAAAATAAATGGATCTTCAAGAGGAAGACGGACGCTGATAGTAGTGTTACTATCTACAAAGCTAGAATTGTCGCAAAAAGGTTTTCGACAAGTTCAAGCTATTGACTACGATGAGAGTTTCTTACTCGTATCTATGCTTAAGTCTGTCTGAATCATGTTAGCCGCATTTTATGAAATCCGGCAAATGGATAAACAAAACTGCATTCTTTAATGGATTTATTAAAGAAGAGTTGTATATGTTGCAACCAGAAGGTTTTGTCAATCCTAAAGGTACTAACAAAATATGCAAGCTCCAGCGACCCATCTATGGACTGGTGCAAGCATCTCGGAGTTGGAATATACGCTTTGATAAGTTGATCAAAGCATATAATTTTATACAGACTTGCTATGAAGTCTGTATTTACAAGAAAGTGAGTGGGAGCACTACATTATTTCTGATAAGTATATGTGAATGACATATTGTTGATCGGAGATAATGTAGAATTATTCTGCAAAGCATAAAGAAATGTTTGAAAGGAGTTTTTCAAAGAAAGACCTCGGTGAAGCTGCTTACATATTGAGCATCAAGATCTATAGAGGTAGATCAAGACACTTGATAAGTTTTTCAATGAGTACATACCTTGAAAAGATTTTGAAGTAGTTCAAAATGGAACAGTCAAAGAAAGAGTTCTTGCCTGTGTTACAAGGTGTGAAATTGAGTAAGACTCAAAGCCCGACCACGGCAGAAGATAGAAAGAGAATGAAAGTCATTCCCTATGCCTCAGCCATAGGTTCTATAAAGTATGCCATGCTGTGTGCCAGATCTATTGTATACCCTACACTGATTTTTTTGGCAAGGGAGTACAATAGTGATCTAGGAGTAGATCACTGGACAACAGTCAAAATTATCCTTAGAGGACTAAGGAAATATTTCTCGATTATGGAGGTGATAAAAGAGTTCGTCGTAAAGAGTTACGTCGATGCAAGTTTTGACACTGATCCAAATGACTCAAAGTCTCAATCTGGATACATATTGAAAGTGGGAACAATTAGCTAGAGTAGCTCCGAGCAGAGCATTGTTGACATAGAAATTTGCAAAATACATACGGATCTGAATGTGGCAGACCTGTTGACTAAACTTCCCCCACAAGCAAAACATAATCACACCTTAGTACTCTTTGGGTATTAATCACATAGCGATGTGAACTAGATTATTGACTCTAGTAAACCCTTTGGGTGTTGGTCACATGACGATGTGAACTATGGGTGTTAATCACATGGTGATGTGAACTATTGATGTTAAATCACATGATGTTGTGAACTAGATTATTGACTCTAGTGCAAGTGGGAGACTGAAGGAAATATGCCCTAGAGGCAATAATAAAGTTATTATTTATTTCCTTATATCATGGTAAATGTTTATTATTCATGCTAAAATTGTATTAACCGGAAACATAATACATGTGTGAATACATAGACAAACAATATGTCACTAGTATGCCTCTACTTGACTAGCTCGTTGAATCAAATATGGTTAAGTTTCCTAGCCATAGACATAAGTTGTCATTTGATAAACGGGGTCACATCATTAGAGAATGATGTGATTGACTTGACCCATTCCGTTAGCATAGCACTTGATCGTTTAGTTTGTTGCTATTGCTTTCTTCATGATTTATACATGTTCCTATGACTATGAGATTATGCAACTCCCGTTTACCGGAGGAACACTTTGTGTGCTACCAAACGTCACAACGTAACTGGGTGATTATAAAGGTGCTCTACAGGTGTCTCCGAAGGTACTTGTTGGGTTGGCGTATTTCGAGATTAGGATTTGTCACTCCGATTGTCGGAGAGGTATCTCTGGGCCCTCTCGGTAATGCACATCACTTAAGCCTTGCAAGCATTGCAACTAATGAGTTAGTTGCGGGATGATGTATTACAGAACGAGTAAAGAGACTTGCTGGTAACGAGATTGAACTAGGTATTAAGTTACCGACGGTCGAATCTCGGGCAAGTAACATACCGATGACAAAGGGAACAACGTATGTTGTTATGCGGTCTGACCGATAAAGATCTTCGTAGAATATGTAGGAGCCAATATGAGCATCCAGGTTTCGCTATTGGTTATTGACCGGAGACGTGTCTTGGTCATGTCTACATTGTTCTCGAACTCGTAGGGTCCGCACGCTTAATGTTACGATGATAGTTTTATTATGAGTTTATATGTTTTGATGTACCGAAGGTTGTTCGGAGTCCCGGATGTGATCACGGACATGACGAGGAGTCTCGAAATGGTCGAGACATGAAGATTGATATATTTGAAGCCTATGTTTGGACATCAGAAGTGTTCCGGGTGAAATCGGCATTTTACTGGAGTACGGGGAGGTTACCGGAACCCCCCGGTAACCTAATGGGCCTTAATGGGCCTAGTGGAGGAAGTGGAGAGGAGGCCAAGGGGCAGCCGCGCGCCCCTCCCCCCAAGTCCGAATTGGACAAGGAGGGGGGCGCCGCCCCCCCTTTCCTTTCCCCCCTCTCTCTCCTTCCCCCCAAGTCCTAGTCCAACATGGAAAAGGGGGGAGTCCTACTCCCGGTAGGAGTAGGACTCCTCCTGGCGCGCCCCTTGCCTGGCCGCACCTCCTCCCCTTGCTCCTTTATATACAGGGGCAGGGGGCACCCCATAGACACAACAATTGATCATTGATCTCTTAGCCGTGTGCGGTGCCCCCCTCCACCATAATCCTCGATAATATTGTAGCGGTGTTTAGGCGAAGCCCTGCGACAGTAGAACATCAAGATCTTCACCACGTCATCGTGCTGACGGAACTCTTCCCCGACATTCTGCTGGATCGGAGTCCGGGGATCGTCATCGAGCTAAACGTGTGCTAGAACTCGGAGGTGCCGTAGTTTCGGTGCTTGATCGGTCGGGCCGTGAAGATGTACGACTACATCAACCGCGTTGTTATAACGCTTTCGCTTTCGGTCTACGAGGGTACATGGACAACACTCTCCCCTCTCGTTGCTATGCATCACCATGATCTTGCATGTACGTAGGAATTTTTTTGAAATTGCTACATTCCCCAACAAGGTCGTGGTGGCCCAGTCGCAGCCCGGGAGGAGAGTCGGGGCGGAGGGATCCACGTTCGTGAAGGCTGAAGATAGGGGATGAAATGCATAGGGAAGGAGACGGATCGCACGGGGCCACTGTGTACTGCGCGCAGGCCAGCGTGGCGTGCGAGCCGGCCGAAAATTCGGCCGGTGCACCGCTCCCAAATGTTTACCTTATAAATAAAGCACCACCGAGCACAAAGTAACAAGGTTCCAAATACAGACACGCGCCCAAACACACAAATCC
>NC_057794.1:76600348-76620177 GCF_018294505.1 Triticum aestivum | reverse complement strand
AGCTGTGGGCACATCACAACAAGCCCAACACTGCAACACGACTCACACAACAAACAAAGTGGCGGCGGCGGCGGCGAGGTGTAGCAGATCTAATCCAGCTCCAGCGGTGGAGGGGGAAGAGGTGGAGTCAACCGAAGAGCCATCGAGCGAATCTGGGCGATGATGATGGTGATGGCGTCTCTCTCCCGGGGGCGGCTAAGCGGCCGCCATAGCTGCAAGTAACCAAACCATTTGAACAAAGCGTCAGTAGCACGTCGAAGAGGAATCTGCTGAATCACAAGCTTATTCCTAACAGTCCACAACGTCCAGGTTAGCACTCCGATGACTAGCCACCTAATGTGGCGGGTAGGGGGAGGTAACGCCTGGAGTTCCGCGAATAGGTCGAGGAAGTTGTTGTGGTCCCAGCTGCCCCCTCCCCCCATTAATTCGCGGAAACAGCTCCAAAGGAACTGCGCGGACACGCAGGTGAAGAAGATACGATTCAAATCTTCTTCAGGCCCGCAGAGCGGGCGCAGAGCGGGCAACGCCCATCTCCTGGGCCGTTGCGCTTCAGGACCTCCACGTCGGAAGGCAGGCGGCCTAGAATCCACTGCTACAAGAATATCCTAATCTTCAGGGGGAACTGAATCTCCCAGATGGAAGTGAGGGCCTCATGACCTAGCGAGGGTGCGATGACCTGGTATAGAGATTTATTTAAGAATTGCCCCGATGGCTCTAGACGCCACTTTGCCCGGTCTTCTCCACTATGGAGATCAGGTTCGTGCAGCGCGATGCATTCCAGCAACTTGTGCCAATCCGCAGTCTCAGCAGGGCCAAAAACTCTCCGAAACGCGAGTTTCCCTAAGTCAATAAGGGCCGTCGCGACCGAGATCCGCAGGTCAACCGCGATGAAGAATGTTAATTATAAGAGCGGCCTAATGTGGATGCGAACATCTACAAAGGCACATCGCCACCTTACACCAAAGTAAAACAACGGTCACTCTCTCACAAAAGTGTCTAAGCCACCAACTCCGAAACCTGCCTCACACCACTCTTTGATGTCCTCTAAGGCTATGTCTCCCAATTGCCTTGCCGTCTGTTGTTGTTGTTGCCTGTTGAAGACCCTAGTGTTTTGTTGCTTTCATAACAACCAAGCGGTACCAATCATGAAGGAGTCAAAACCACGCCGAGACTTGCCAGAGAAGTTAATTCTTTGGGCAAGCCACCAGTCCTGGAACGTGGCCGTAGTGGAAGGGATGTCAATGTTGACCTGGAGCCAGTCGCAACACCTATGCCACACTTCCCTCACGTAGACACAATGCCCGAAAATGTGATCCACGTTTTCTTCTTCTTGTAGGCAAAGGTAGCAACGTGACGGCTCATCCTGAAGCCCGTGCCTCGTGCGATGGTCAGACGTCCAAAGGCGATATTTGGTTGTCAACCATGCGAAAATCTTGCACTTTAGAGACGTCCAGCTCCTCCAAATACAATTGTCCAGCGCGTCATTTTCCATAAACGTATGTGAAAAGGGTTCCGTGGAGGTTACGTGCGTCGGCCCTCGAGAAAAAAGGGAAAACGCAGATCAAGCTTCCTCTCAGATATCCCTCAACAAAAAAAAAGCTTCCTCTCATATAAAACCGAGTCCTCCCTGAACGTGCACGGTCACGTACGGGTCGCCTTACAAACCTGAGTCTAGACGATCCGCTGCGAGTCTGCACACCACTTCGACCCAAACACGATGGACGCCGGCGATGGGGTCTCCTTGCCCTACGACGTACTCCTCAAAATCTTGAGCCGCCTCTCTCCGTGCACCCTCGCGAGGTGCCGGCGCGTCTGCCACGCATGGCGGGCCGCCGTGGACGTCATCGATGACCTCCTCCTCCCGGACTACTTTCCCAGGCACAGCTTTCCCGGAATCTTCTTCACCACGATTGGCTGCCAGTCCGATTCTTCCTTCTTCGCCCCGCCATGGACGCGCTCAGGGCGGCGGGATGGCAAGCCTGGCCTCCGACGCCTTGCGTATCCACGCGAGGCAACCGTACGCCGGTCGTGCAACGGCCTTCTCCTGCTCGAGGACTGGGGGTACTGCTACGTCTTCAACCCAGCGACCGGGCGGTACGCTGAGCTGCCGCGCCCTTCGCTCAAGAGCCCCGTGGACGCCATGTCCCTTGCCTTTGACCCGGCCATGTCGCTGCACTTCGACGTGTTTGTCTTCGAGAAAGATGTGTCAGCACAACATAGTAAACAAGCCGAGGCTTTAACACTCGAGCAAGTGAAGGATGAGGTCGAGGAGGAGGAGGAGCCGAGGGAACATGTGTTGCCTTTGGAAGTGTTCTCGTCGCGTACCTGGCGGTGGGAGAAACGAGAGTTCATGCCTGGGCATTGTGCCCCAAGGAACCTCTATGACATTCTTGCGACCACTTCGTCTAGTAACCAAACAGTATGGTCTTCTGAGTACTGGCGCGGGTCGCTCTACATGCATTGCCACTATAGCATCCTCACGATCCTACGCCCGTCAAAGGGGACTTACGACATGGTTAGACTGCCTGGGAAACCCTGCACAAGGTGCATATACACGCTGCCTTGGAATTCCATCTTAGCAAGCTACGAAAGAGGGATTCACTACGTGACAGTCGACAAATTACATCTTCAAGTATGGATGTTAACCGATTCGACAGATGGTCAACTAGATTGGACACGAGCACACGATGTTAGCCTCAACCCACACGGTCATATGATTAAGCCTCTCATTATACAGTCCAAGGTGACATGGGGTGTTGTCAGAAGCAGGACCGGACCGACTAGCATAGGCTACAATGACGATTATGATGACTCGGTAGAGAAGGAGGACGAAGCCACACCAAATGACTCTGAATATTTTTGGGACTCAAACAATGACAACTTCATCGACGTGGTCGGAGGAGCTGTCCACCTTAAGCCGCCGGAATGGGGTGCCCATTGTAGGATCGTGGGATTCCATCCCCACAAGAATGCACTCATCCTCGTACTTGATTGGGCAGTAGTAGTGTACTATCTCGACATGTCGAGGATGCAGTACCTAGGCGACTCACATGAGCTCTTAAGAGACCCCGTGCAAGATGCTTTCTATGTCAAAGGATCGTTTACTTACCACCCTTGCTACAAGGACGTGCTATGGGTGGGGAAATTTTCCATGCTGTCTTAGACTGGTATATAGCTCTATTGTACTAGCATTTGAGATGCACTTTACCTCTAGGCTTAATATCATTTCTATGTATGCTCTCCTGCGTGGTTATATACATAGTTCCCATTGAACGGATTCTTTTGTTACGAGACTTACACAATGAACGGATATATGTGCTATTTATTTCTTGTGTACAAGCAAGAAATTACTTGGTCTCTTTAGTACTCGGGATCACTGGTGTGCGTTCGTATGGGTACATATATATTGTTTCTTGTTTGATCCGGTATATATAGCTTCTTCGTTACTAAGTTTCATGCACCCCTCCCCCAAGTTGATCTGCTCCTGTTGTTTCTTGAAGTTTTGATATATTTCATGTTCTTGCATTTGCACAAGGACTCGCTACAACACGGTAGAGTATCCAAGGTGTTCTGTAGTAGGCGACTTAAAACCGCCCTCACTTACCTTGGCCGGGTCAGCCACTGACATAGTCGTCCAGGGCAAAACCGAATTGACATAGTTATATAATGGTTATCACATAGAGTGGGATTCCATGCCTTGGAGGCACTCTCCAAATGAACATATAACAACTTTCAAGGCACTTCCATGATAATTGGACGTCTAACAAAAATTAGAGCAGCGACGACATTTAAACCCAAGTTTGCAGTTGCAGCGCAACAGTGCTTACTGTACCCATCGTAGCTACTCTGCCATAATATTTCTGTACAAGGTGACCTGATCAAAGAACTACTTACAACTTGCAAAACGGTTCGACCTAGCTATTACAATGCGTATGACCAAGCTAACGATTTGACCTAGCTTTCTGCAGAGGACTTGGCGCTCTGTTGTGTTGCAAAATCGCCCCGCCGAATGCCCGCCCCCGAAGGAGGATGCATGTTGAAAACGTAAGCAACTCGTCCTGCTACCTGCCCATCTAGTTGACGGATGCCCATGATCGGTGACCACTTAAGAGGCGCTACATTTAACAGGAATGATTCACCAAGAATGAAGAAACACTCCCTTGCCAACTTTTCCACCTATAAAAAAACAGCAGCCAATGTCTGTCATTTTTAGCAGTGGACTGATGTAATGTAATAATGTTGCCTGTTGACTAAGATGAGATTCTGAAGGTTATTCATAGATGTTAAACAGGCCATATGTACCAGAAAATAAATACAGTAAATAAACTACCACTAGACATGCAAAACAAGACACATAGATCCAGTAGATTTATTCACTGTAATGGTGTTGATACAACTTAAGAAATGGCGTACCTGTATCTTAACAAACTTTGTGTTACTCATGATCAAGATGATCTGCACACTAGATAATGGTCCTGACAATATCTTGATGGCAATATTCTCAAAGAACTTCTGCAAGACTTGGTGGTTGAGTGTTTCACCAGAATCATAATCATCTACCAAAATAATTCGCTTTAGTCTCGTCCAAGGAACTGGTAGTTCATGTTCATCTCCAATAGTTAGATGAGAAGGATCAGCGACATTCTGGACTATTCTGAGATTGTTTGCAACTAAATTACGCTCAGCCAAATGCAGATCAGGTGTAATGTCAACCATGTTATGAAGTTGAGAGGAAAACTTCAGAGTTCTGTCATTCACGACAAGAATGTGACCATTTTCACCTCCAGTCACTAACTTCCTCCAACTTATGTCAGCCTGCGGCCATGGTGGATCTTCTGGATTCATTTTAGAAGTAACAGATGAAGAGCTCAAAGAGCCAAGATTGTGTGCAAATGGACAAGAGTCGCCATTTCTACAACCCTGATCAAAGGAACGGCATATCAAAAGCAAAAATGTTAATTCATACCCATCGAGTTGTCCAAATACCAAGTTAACATATACATGCAGTTAGGTAGATATAAAAAGTGAGATACAATGGGCGAGGACCGCCATGGACAATATATTAAGAGAGAGCCCACCCAGGCGAGATACCGGAAATTCATTCCCGACGGGATTCAGACTCCAGTCAGGCTACTGCTCAGTTCTCAGTTAGTATTAGTTAGATATAACTTTAATGAAATGCATGTTGGCACAGTATCACTGCTGTCAATGCCATTTGACCTGTTACAACCATTTTATTCCTAGTGTCATCAATGAGTTACATTTAATATTACAATGAAAGAATATGTTAAGTCCTTCGCTGAGGCAGGGAAAAGTGTATCAAGTAGTTGCAGTAGAATATTGAGGATGTAGGTTTGGAGTTCAGTTGGTCTGCATCCGGCTGGCTATAAGATGATGTACTATGTCGCATAAATTGTGGTTACTACAATTTAAGATATGAAATTAGGGCAATCCTTCATCAAGATCTTACTCAACACATAGAAAAATAACCAAATAACGTATATATCCTGCAAATGACGCGCTGGGAAAAAAGGGCAGGTGATAATAGCATGAAAGAATGCAACAGTTCACCTTTAATGTGAGGAAGAACTTGCATGCTCGTTTCGAGGCATTGGATAAATTGTTAAGAGGTCCTCTGTATGTTTCACTAGATCCATCATGGTAGTCCACACACGTCTCTGCAAGTTCTATCTTCATCTGTGAACCAATCAAGAAGCATTATATTTATACTACTTTATGTCATATATACAGGTAACTTGACAATGCATACAATTGATATAATACAACACACCTTTTCAGTAACCTTCATGAGGGTATTAACAATGTCAGTGGCTCCAAAATCAGTTGCAGAAATATAAGGGATTGCAGCACACCTCTGTGAATCTAAGTGAGAATTGTCAGTTTCCAACGGGAGTGAAGTCATATGATCTGGCTCCGGCAATTCAGTATCACGACATTCATGGTGGAATTCAGAGGTCTGAAGGTACTTTGGAGGATTGATTTCCAGAAGAAATTGAGGCCTAAATCGGTGCAGTGTGCTCATAATATCATCATCTGTTCAAAAGAGTGAGTTACCAAGAAATGTCCATATATTGTATTCTTGGAAAATTATTTTGATATTTGCACTTCTACGAGTAGGTCCTCACACCAACTATGTATATTTTAATTTTTTATTGCAACACAAAAAGCTGATGTATAACACAGTAGGCTACAGCAGGCAACACTTTCCACCATCTTATGTACACATTTTCAAACTTTTAGTGGAAAACCATGATAATGCTAGAGTACCTGACACACATCAATAGATGCAAATTTTGCAATCAAAATACACTTCAGAAACTTTTTATCGCAAGTTAAAGGACATACAAATTTTGGAGATGTTGTTAAGTGCTTTAAGCACGAGATTGTGTAATCTACACCATTCTTGTTCAACTTTCAAGATCTCACATGCATTTGATTCTTGGTTCTTGGAGACATTTGTCAGGTACTCCAGACGAAACTTATCCTGAAAAAAATTAGAATATGTAACTTTGGTGAAAAATAAATAGTGTTAACAGAATCCAAATAAAAATATATACATTTTTTCATCAATAATAATATTCACTTAAGGGCCATGATATAGTATCCTAGAAATAGTCATCTACTCCCTCCGTTCCTAAATATTTGTCTTTCTAGAGATTTCAACAAGTGACTACATACGGAGCAAAATGAGTGAATCTACACTCTAAAATATGTCTATAGACATCCGTATATGGTAGTCCATTTGAAATCTCTAAAATGACAAATATTTAGGAATTGAGGGAGTATTAGGAAAGGTATTACCAGAAAAAGATGGTACAAAAACAGAATGAGCGTGTAATTGTTACTAAAAAGGACTTGAAAGTTAAGATTACAAATTTAAAAATAATCAACTCCCAAAAATGTCCAAGACATATATGCACATGGTATTTTATTACAGATAAGACAAGATGTACCTTAAACATACGCTGCCAAAACTGATATGCCCGGAGATTTGCGATGAGTGTAGCTTCCTTCTTGCCAATTTTTTGGAAGGTACGTTCATCAAAATAATCATCTCTAATCTTCTTGCGCTGTAAAACAGAAAGTAGGATACATAACTAAAAGAACACGGGGATACAAGCATGTCATTTGAAGTAACTAGAACATACCAATGCTTGATCACCAAAAGGTTGCAGTACAGGAAGTGGTTGAATGTCCAACATAATGCCTATCAGGATTCCTTCATGGAGATACCCCATCTCACCAAATTTCAGGGTAAGAACAGAAGCATGAAATGATAACGGCAAACTATCGAGCAAATAGCCATAAAATCTGGGATGATACCCTCCAGGGAATGCTGGCTGAAATGCATCAATTTGAACAAGAGTATCTAGTGCATCTTTAATAACACTGGATTCCGGTGGATTGAGAATTTTTTGCAGCAGCACTGCCAACAAGTGACTGTTAGTGAGAATATTACCTTAATATAGATATATACGAAGAAGAGTGACAGTGTATAGTAATGAATGATCCCACATACCCAAATATGTTTTGTTTTCAAATGCATGTACTAAGGTTTTTAAGATCTTACTAACTTGTACAGAGAAGTATTTGGTGTTTCTTTTAACTTCAGTAACAAATTTCCATTAATTTTCTTTGCACACTATTGTAACCTCACTCACCCGGGCTTGTAAATACACTTTATAACTATCCAATTTATCGAGATGCAAGCATTACGTTTTCTCGAAAATATACGTAACAAATTTTACAGAATTTAGCACTCCCCATCTATATATCAAAGGATGTACAAGGTGTTAAAAAAATACGCACTTAGGGACACTGGTAAAATATTTAAATACGAGTAGTAAACATAATGAGAATCAAAACAGGAATTCTTAATTCAATGACTAAGTTATTTTTAAAACTTGAAAAAAAAGATGATACTGAACTCTTAAGATAGGTACAAGTGAGGTGGGTGCATCAATGTCAAAGAATTTGAGAACTGCTCCTATAGTTCACTATTCCTTGGCTGTGTGAATCACAGTGATGCAAAGGCGGTTCATTTTACTGTTATAATCCGAGCACAGAAACATCAAGCAAGATTAGTGGAATTGCAGAGAAAGAATTACCAGTGGGGTCGTCATTCATAGCTATGGAATCTGCACAACATATCATGAGTGCTTGGTCTCTCAAGGATAACATTGAAATGGCAGGGCTTTCATGATCAGGAAAAGAGTTGTAAAATGGCTCTGTTACCAAGCGAAAAATCTGTCCATCACAGGTTCGGCCTGTCCTTCCTTTCCGCTGCTCAGCCTAAAAAAGTTATAACTAGTTTCAACATGAGGGTCAAAAGTAAGTTAAAAGTGAATAGCATCAGTATATCTGTGATACTAACCTGGGACATGGAAATCCATACAAGCTTAGTTGAGTCGATTTTCCTGGTTCGGTCCCAATAGACTTGCAATGATCTACATGAATCAATAACATAAGCAACTCCTGGAATAGTGACAGACGATTCGGCCATGTTTGTCGCCAGTATAACCTGCAATTAAAATATTTGAATGAGTCCGTGGAAGGATTGTTAAATTACAAGATAAGAGGACATTGCTCCAATTATGTAAACATTTTATGTATCCATGCTAAATTTCGCCTCCCATGCATCCTGTTATGTGCACTAAATTGAAATTTGCGTGGTTCCCTCCCCTCAAATAAACTTATGTGGTTACCATAGACGATTTACAGACTAATAACAGTAGGGGGCAGCCATGCCGGTGCCCTTGGGGCCAAGGATCAAAATACGGTTCCGTGTTCAGAAAATGTGAAGTGAGAGAGGGTAACAGCCTAACAGGTGCTACGATGCAAACTTTAGGGGTCAAATACAAAACTTATGGCTAGTTTTATGTTTGCCCCATCTGAATGGATCTATTCTGTAGAATTTTCCCCACGTGCTTAGACCCTATGAACGGATCTATCCTGTAGAATTTGCCCCATGCGATGCTATGCTACATATGGCTAGGTTTAGTGATCTATGAAAAACCTCTAAGATTGATTTTTTGGGTGATTCCTGTGATCCAAAAGATCCTCAAACTAGCTACCGTATAAATGTAATCTCTATGAATTATATTGATCCAATTTTGTTCCAAACTTACTAATGATGATGATGATTAGCAACTCCAAACGAGAGAAGGGGGTTAAAGATACTGGATGCTACGATGTCCTAAACAAAGGTCCTCCAGCACACCACCTCCCAAAATCAGAATTTATTTATTTTCGATGTTATTATCCCCCCAGAAAAAGTGGTCCCTGGTCACAAGGAAATGATGGAAAAATAAACAAAATTGGAATCATATGTTGCCGAACGATTGTAGGAAAATGGAGAGAAATGTCGTTATAGCAATGAGCCATTGCAACTATACAATGGCATTTAGCAAATAATGATAGTGATATTATATCTTAGAGATGGTCTGGGCTTCCTGTTTGTGGTACACTCTACATACCACCTGTGCATTGTACTTGGCCTAAAGAACATTGGAATACACAAGTTGCTATTCCACATGGTATCAAGGTTTCAATCATCAAATTCAGTTCCATAAATACTCCATAGAATATGTACCCTACTCCTATGTTACATAAATGGTGCATTACGCTACTAACACCACACATATAGCTTAAAGTAGGAACAAGTATTCCAGGTAGAAAAGATGCAGTTGTACCAAGTTAAATTGGAATGTAACAACTTGTACCTTTCGGCAAGACTCTGAGGCCTTCATAGTTTCCAAAGCTTCATCTGTGTCAATGCTGCGATGAAGAATATGTACTTTGAAAGTTGAACAACCAGACAACCGAGCCCACTGCTGCTCCAATGCATGGTATGTAGGAAGAAAAACCAAAATACTCCTTTCAGTATCTGGTTCACTTTGGTGTATGTGCAACAATAACGTGTGGATAAGATGATACACGTCAGGATTAAGAATAGCATCTGTTTTAAAATCTTCTCCAGCACAATACTTTGTCGAGAATGATTCAGAATCCATCTTCAGCATGTTATCGATCTGCATTCCGTTGCATCAGGTAATAAGAAAATAGTAGGGGAGCAAAGTAGAAGGGCTGAAGGGGTGAACCTAATGTATTGATTGTATGAAAAATTAACAAACAACAAACAGGGACCAGGAAAGGTAATGAACACCTAATTATTATTAGTATATAGTACTACTACCACCACTGCTATAGTACTACTACTATCATTTTTTCTGTTAGTGATAGCAGCAATAATAATAATAGAAATAAGTTGGCATGTTATGGTGTAATGCTACAATATGTTAAAATGGCTATGCAATATATCAGAATGATTAAAATCCGTTGTAAAATTCTAAAATATATGAGACAAAGATTACAAAATAAACTATAGCATGTTTGGTAATCAGACATTGAAAATTAGAAGGTACATCATGCAACAAGGGATATATTAGGGACAGTGAACGAGGATAATTCACTTCATTTTAGAGCAAGAATCTGTATATACCTGATCAAGATAATGGACTTTTCTCTGGAACATGTTAGTGCATGGGATGCTCGGGATGGTAATCAATTCAACCTTTCCAATATCTTTAAAGTACTCAACGTACCGCGTGCTATCAACAGTGGCAGACATCAAAACCAGTCTATGTGAAGAGTGACATAATATGTATTAGCAATCAGCAGGAAGGAGTTAAGATCATTTTCTGCAGTAGACAGAAACCATCAATATTATTAAAAAAATTGATAGAATGTACCAATGCTTGTTACCAGAGTACTTACTTGAAGTCACTCTTTTCCATCATAAACTGCTTGATAATAGCAAGGACAAGATCAGATTCCACAGACCTTTCATGAATTTCATCAAGAATGATAACCTTATATTGCAATGCATCAATGCCGTGTTGACGAATTTGCTCTAGCATAACACCAGCTGTTTTGAAAACAATTTTTGACCTGATCCATACATTAAACAAGTCTAAAAAGTCAATCTATAGCAATGCAGCACAAACAATTTACCATATATTGTCAAGCCGGTAAGAATGGATCATGAGATTCAGGTAATTAAGATACTTCAAATAAGTTAGAAGGCTATGTGATGGAAAATTGGAAATTTCGAGTCAAATAAGCTCGAAGTAGAGATTAAGATGTCATAATGGTGGCATTCCCAACATAACTGAACTGCAGGTTAACTGTCCAAATCATCTCCTACCTCTTCAGTGTAATGGAGATGAAGAAACTGACATTATGTATATCTTTTTTGGTAAGAATGACACTCCAAACTGACAGGTACTACAAGCCTAAAAGATAAGAAGCAATATAATTTATTTATATATGCATATAGATTATTTATTTTGGAATAATAGGCATTGAATTGCCAATATAATCTAAAGCCGGAATTGAACAAACTCATTAATGCACATGGATAACTGGATATAGCTATGAATGGTAAAGCATGTCTGCATGACTTCTATGAAAAGTGCATGCACAATTCATATATATAAGGGAGATATCAAAAATTAATGAACAACAAGGATTGAAGGAATACATGTCTATAGCATGATTTCCATTTTCAGCTGTCATGGGTCCACCAACCCAGACCAATCTATACTGCCTGCAGTTCAGCTTTGAAGATAGTCGGACTGATTTCTATAAGGCTCCTAAGCATTCTATGTCAATACAGTGGTTTTTTGGTATCAAGATAACAAAGATCCACTCTAGTTTCAGCTATAGCATGAAGCCATGTAATGTAAGGCTAAGACATGGACTGATCCCCTGTCCTGTGTCTTGAGAATGTCACTTGTCACACTTGCAAGTTGCAGCAGACAGCAGTATCAGGTGAAGTGCGAAAGTTTCAGATCCTAGATAGTCGACAATAATCAGATGGTAGAATAATTATAGCAATGCAGTTGGTACCCATAAGGATGTGGTCCTGGACATTGCAAGATCCGGACCACTTATCTATATGACATTTTAATATTTTTTGACAAAATGCAAAAGATTGCTGAAATGCTTCCTCTAGGTAGTACACGTTTCAGGAGTATATATGATGGGGCTGCCTAAGCTAAAGTATCCTGCACAATAATGTCTGTCGAGATCAACGCAGAAGTAGAAGGAACATTCTAATGATATCTGCCTAATATTAGGGAGTGGGGCCACTGATTCACAACGAGGAGCTACCTTGTTGAGGTAAGATTCTTCATATTTGGGTGGCCTATATGATATCCAACTTCTTGTCCTAGCATCGACTTGCGAGAATGAGCCACCCTTTGAGCAATGGCTACCACCGCAAACCTCCGAGGCTGTGTGCACATAATGGGCTCCATATTTTCTTCTAGAAGAAATTGGGGGATCATGGAGCTCTTTCCTGCAATGAGATAAACAAGCGACCATATCCATTATCAATATATAAGAATTAGGCCGAAATTTACATCCGAGCCCAAGACAGAATATGTCAAAATTTAGACTGAATGTGTTGGCGTAAACAAAGCAATCGGAAACTTGGCATCAAGTGAAGGGAGAAGCCATATGGATGAAATCAGCCCCATGAAACTTGAAGCGACGCATGTAGCTGCACCCCTCAAACAGAGTGTTCCACGAAATCTCCAACAAGCGGACGCAACAATCAATGAACAAATCTGAACTGAAACTCTGTTCAGCAACTCCACATGGGAAATGGGAAATCAAAATAGGAAGGAAATGGAAATCCGAGGCAAATTCGTAGAAGAAGGGTCGCCATCGACCGAGACAAATATAGCACCATCCCGGCCCAAAACCCCTGCCGTCTTCGTCATCCACTTCCCCTAAAACTGCGAAGAGAGCAAGGTCCCCGAGACCAAGGTTCAATCGCTCTGGAGTTGTTCCCAATCCGGCCGAAACTCTGCTCCAAAATCCTCACGTACTAGCGCCAGAGGAAATCAGAATTCAAGGAGGAGATGTTAATTACCGCATCCGGTGCCCCCCACGATCATCGTGACGCGGTTCTCCTTCACCGCCTGGACGATCCTGTCGCGGAAAGCCTCCAGGGCGAGCGTCGGCCGCGGCTGCGGCCGCGGCGCCTCCTCTTCCCCCTCCGCCATGGCCAGCCTCCCGAGGGGGAGGTGGGCGGCGAGGGCCTTCTCTCCTTGCAATGCAAGTTTCGGCTCCGCGCCTTTTTGCTTGGGCTGTCGTCGCTCGGCGGGCGGCCTTCCCTTCCCTTCTCTCTCTCTCTCTCTCTCTCTCTCTCTCTCTCTCTCTTTCTCTCTCTCCGTGAGAAGAAGACAAAAGGGTGGCCAGCTTTTTGAGGGGCGAGGCAGAGCCGGTGTGTGGACGGTGGACCGAGCCTACGAAAGCACGTGACGGGCGCCCTCTGCTCTGTGGTGCATCAACACCGGGCTCACACACGTAGGATCGAGTCCCAGCCACCCGCCTCTACGAACCGAGTTACTTTTCACTTCCATTCACTCTGTCTTTCACAGCTGGCAGCAGCGGAGCATCGGCGCACGGCAAGTTGGCTTGACCGCCAAGTTGACCAGCGCAAACAAGGGTACCGCTAAAGAGTAAAAAAGACCATTCGACAGAATGGTGAGCTATTTTTGAAAAAAAAAAGAGTTAGGAGAAGCACACAGAAAGATTTTCCGTAAGATATAGCCCTGTGGTTGGCCAAGTCTGATTTTCTTTTCACGTAACGGTGATGGACAAGGTATGCCATCAACCTTTAATGATGAAGAGAAACGATGCAATCATTGTTGAAAGTCGATGCTTCCAGGAAGATGAAAATCGTTATGTGGAGACTCGCCCTCTGACTGTTTGCCTACAGGCAGCCAGCTTCTACAGCGCTATGTCATAGGCGTTGGTGTGTGCTTTCTTTGTAGCAGGGAGGAGCGACGAATCATCTATTCATGTTCTGTCAGTCCGCTCGTCATATCTGTCAAGAGATGAAGTAGATATATGGATTCCATCCACGTTGAAGAGAACTTGTTCACACTACCGCAGTGGATCTTTGGTTTCCTTTATCAAGCGAGTTCTCTCGATGTCACGGCCCTAATGCTGACAATATGGCATATTTGGGAGGCCCGGAGTGATGCAAGAAATAACAATGCCCACATGCATCCTCGCAATGTGGCTGAGAAAGCAATGGCTTACGTCGACTTGATTGTCCAGAACTGTGGTAAGGCTGTAAATGTTTTCAAGGCATGATGCCCAGTGTCTCCTGTCAGATGGGTTCCGCCGGCAAATGCAATTATAGTTAATGTGGATGTTACACTCTTCAAGGCTTTTGGATGGATGGGAGTTGGCACAGTAATCAGAACCACAATGGAGATTACTTGCTTGGCTTGCCACGAGCACGTTGATGGGGTTACCACACCATAACTACAAGAAGCATTGGAGTTACGTTGTGCAGTGGCTCTCACCTGTCAAGAAGGCTTTCAAAGAGTAATTTTTTTACTCAGAATGTAAGTTGGTTACTCAGAGAAGAATCAATACTTTGATTTATGGATCGATCGCCAGTGGGGCTCATCATTGCTGATATCAACCATTTGTGGTGGTGTTCTCGTGTGTTCGCTTTAGCCATGTAAACAATATGTTGGATGTTGTGCCTCATATTCTAGCTAGATCTTGTGAGTCCTCCTACGACTCTCTATATTTCATGTAACCACGGATTATATCCATGAGGCACTCACTCTTGATTATCCTTGATCAGTAAATCCTAATATTCTCTCAAAATAATCCCACAAATGTGGATTATTATGTAGTTTTACAAAAATTATGCAGTCTCATTCTTATGATCCCAAGGACACTTTGTAGAGAAAATACTGTAAAACCTTTCAAAATTCCCATTAAACAGTACCATCCAAGGAGCTCCTCCATCTTTTTAACATTTGTGTGTTAAAAACTTGTTGTGTTTCACATAAAATGGGGGGGGGGGACATCACATGGAAACCACTACTTAATGAAAAGACGGAAACCCATACATGGATCGTTGGATCTAGCTAGAATCTAAGGGTTGTTTCACCCACCAACCCATTTCATACATTTCACAAAAATCCCAGATCCTTTGTGCAAAATAATAATCAGCATTGCTGGCGTTTGTATGCAAAAACGTGAGTTTCAATCAATAGCACACATTTTAGATCCATCGGCCTATGCTTGGGTTCCATGTTTTCACTAAGTTGCTGTCATTTGTTACTTTCTCTTTCAAGAATTGAGAGTTTAGGGCTTGATTCTGACCAGCAATATAAGTTCAAGGTTTGAAATAGACTTTACTCAAATTATAGATACGTAGAGATGTACTAGCATCCCCAAGCCTAATCCATGCTCATCCTCGAGCATGAAGATGGTAAAAAAGATAATTTAAAATGTGAATGCTATCTATCATGAAGTTGATTTATTGATGCAAAATGTTTTGGTGAATCTAAATCAATACTAAAGATGCTTGATAATGGTCTAATTTAATAATCTTAACTACCTCAGCGCACATAAGGGGTAGTTCTCACATGTTGTTTGATAATGAAATGCATCGTGTCAAAATTACGATTGCCAAAGTTTTAGAATGAATTTGAAGATTTATTGGGAGCACAATGATAACTTTTAAGTATAGAATGTTTACATGACACACACTTTTAGGCTAACTCTCAGAACAACAATCACTTTTTGCATGTTTGTGCCATTTCAACCACTCAATATGTAAAGATTGAGAGTGCAAGTTTAGGTCACATGCCCTAATCATTGGCAGGAGAACATAGTTTTGAAGTCAAAATTAAACAAAGTTGTCGGAGATGATTCTGGTGGATGGTGCCCTGGAGAGATGAATAGGTCGGAGAGACCAGTTTACCCGGGCTTCGGCTACCTCGGTGGAGGTAAACCCTGAAGGAAATATGCCCTATAGGCAATAATAAAGTTGTTTTTTATATTTCCTTATATCATGATAAATTTTTATTATTCATGCTAGAATTGTATTAACCGGAAACTTAGTACATGTGTGAATACATAGACAAACACTACAAGAAATATGTCAACTTGTGACCTTGACTATTGGTCACTGAAAGGTCATTGTTTTTCATTTGCGACCTTTTTGTAACCAAAAACAGAAGGTCAAAAGCTGGCGGTCATAAACTGAAATTAACGACCTTCTCTGTGAGAAGGTCGTAGACATTTACGACCAAAATAGGCCTGCTGTTTTGTTTTGGTCACTAGCAGGCTCCTCAGGCCACGTAGGCATCCGACGTGGCAATCTGATGTGGCATAAGAATCAGCTCGGTCCGATTAGGTGTTTTACATGGGCCGAGCCCATTAATTCAGCCTTTTATTATTATTTTTCCTTGTTAATTCTGGTCGGCTTCATGGGCCAAGCCCAACGTTGTAGCCTTTTTTATTGTTGGCCCGTGGCCTTTTATTATTTATTGCTTTTCTATTTTCATCCATTATATATTCAAGCTGGTCCTACTAGTCAGATGGGTCCCACTTGTCATGATCATCTCTCAAATTGGTCCCACATGTCAGAAATGTACAAATTTGACAGATTATTTTCATAAGTGGACCCATTGGTCAAGTTTCCATTTCACAAGTTTTCAGATCACATACATAATCAAAAAGAACACATAAATTTCATCAAATATACCACTAAATAAATCTATTACAATCTTTACAACACATATATGCTACAATATGCTACTCTTCACTAAGTAGAACTTGACGGCTTCACACTTCACGGCTTCACACTTGCTTCACACTTCACACTTTGAGCATCTGTAAAAGAGGAACAACCACAAATTTAAATCTCAATTGCAGTATAGGCCATATGCAAAAGCAGTTCAAAGTTGAAACAACGTCAATTAAACACACGCGCACAGAAACATAGGAGTCAAAATGCAGTATAGGACCAGCATAAGGAAACTCTTGTTATCAAATCAACACACAGCTTGTAGCAAAACAGCAACATAATACATTATAACGAGAGTAAGCTTGAATCAAACAGCACAAACACATGTGGATATCTCATGTGAGCATCATGCTGTGGTTTTATTAAACGATGATACGGCAACAGAATACAATATCTTCAATGCAAATTATGGTACTTGTAGCAAAACAGTTTGAAACAACAACTACACAATACATTATAACGAGAGTAAGCTTGAACCAAACAGAAAAGGGAACAGTTTCGAGTTTAAAAGTTAATGCGAATTGATTTTGCAGTAGCAAACATTGATAGATTGTTGCTAGTGCATACTAGTATGATTCACACCAGAGCAATCATCCAATTCGATGAGCACATAAAAGTAATTTAAGTGGGCAAAGATCCCCCCTCCCCCACCCCAAATCTACAGGAACAGAATAGCTACACTGCGTCAACGGACACAACCGAGCTCACATGCAGTAAGACCAAAGCAGAGGCATACATGCATACCAGCAAGAGAATTGCTCCTGCTACCTGCTGTTGCTGCCACAAAACGCATGACACATTAGTTGTAGTACAAGCTATGGATCTGGATTCTAGACTGAGATCCAACACGACGTACGTATAGTGAAGTGCAGATATGCAACTAGCAGGAAATCTAAAATACTTGAGATATAGGTATGCAGCAAGAACAGCTGGCAATGCAATGATAGTATGAGAACACTGTAGCTCTGGAAGTAAAAAGAACATAATGCAGCGATGTGCAAGTCACTGAACTTCATAGCAATAACCTGCCACAGCTCAGCGCTTATGTACTTCAAGCTGTCAAAAGCATAGAGGGCCTCTCCGTTGGCCTTGTTGACGAGTTGCCATGGCAGGGTAGCCTTCCTAATCCTTGACCCTTGTGATGTACTTCATGTCCAGTGCTGCATCATATGTGTATATTCAAATGAATCAACTACTTGATCAGGGGGAAAATAGTACGTACATAAAAATTCGCTTGAGCAAAAGCCAAACAGGATTATTGCTTTTCCCCAATTAGAAAAGGACAAGGCAGAACAAGATAGAACAAAGAATAACAAAAGTAACAGGTATTTAGCGAATAGCGGTCTCAAGGTGTTCTTGTGACATGTGGTTGCCAAATATGGAGTCGTACTATACTCATGGACATTAAGATTAATAATCTACAGCAGGAAGTGTTTTTTCAGCATGACAATTGCTTAGTTATTCATGAACTTGTAAGTGTTTATTACCAACTCTCCTCAAACTAAATTTACATTGAACAAGAAAGGAATCGGTATCATATCACCAACTCTGCTACAGTCATAGTGCCCTCCACATGTTTATGTAATAAATTTACACTGAACAAGAAAGGAATCAGTATCATATCTCTCAATTCGTTGCTGCACATCTAGCAAGAATAGATCAATGCACATACCTAATAAGCAAACATCACAACATGGCATGATATCTGACCCTAATCCACTGGATCAAAAAATTAAGACCGCAAGACCATTTTCTCGCACCCAGAAGCGAGTATTTTCTCGCAACAACCAGAAGCGTAGCTACAACGACAATAAGTGCTGCCCAATTAAACTGGGACGCCTAGATTTTGGGCACACAAAATTTTAGACTTATCAGCAGCATCGCATGACATCAACATGGACATGATACTGATTACCTACCAAGACATGGGGACGCATTAACTAAAGACAATAAACAGAAAATACAACGAAGAGAGTGCCTCTCTCTTATCAGCAGCATCTCATGATGCAACTCACATACTGAACTAGCAACTTAATTGTTCAGTTTACTCCACCATGGCAAAAAAACATGTTATAGTTTCTGAATTCATAACATACGCATGACAGTCGCGACTTGCAATAAGTAAAAGTATTTTCTTCTACAACTGCATGTAAAAACAGAGGATGATGTGTTGTAAAACAGTCCCTAATCACCATGTCGATGTCCACCTTGTACACGGGTATCTTGGGGTACTGCCTGCTCATCTTCTCGATCACAGGTGCCATCGCCCGACCTGCAACACCAAACAACAAAACAGTAGCTCTCTCCAGTCACACACTGGAATCCCAATTAATGGGACGGAGACGGCACTTACACGACCCACACCAGACAGCCGTGTAGTAGAAGACGGTGGGGAGCTTCTCCACTGCAAAAGGCAACACACATGAGAGGGAAACTTGCGCACGCATAGTACTGTTAAGAACAGTGTGAAGAATCGGTAGAAAAGCTAGGGCGAGAAGGGAGGGGATCGGCGCCGCACCTTGCACCTTGGCATGGATGTCCTCGAAGGTGTCCGCGGAGCCGACGACCACCATGCTGGAATCGCCTGCGGGAGCCAGGAAACGAGCTATCCATCAGCCAACGATGACCACCAGTGCTGGCCCAGGGCCACGGGGAAGCGAAGGATCGGCGGGAGGAGGAGGTGGTTCAGACGTACCTGTGGACGACGATGAGAAGAGGTGTGTAGGGGAGGAGGAGGAGGAGGGGCGGGTGAGCTGCTGCGGGTGGACGAAGTTGGGCGGGTGGCCTAAGGGAGGATGACCGCCGGGCATCGAGGGAACGGAGCCATCACCATGGATGGCGTCAAGGGGAGGGAGGAGGGAGGCGACCCCCATCACCATGGCTGCCAAATCCCTCCCTCCAGATCGAGGTTGTGTCCGCCAGATCAGCGTGGCCAAGGCCGCCAATCCGCCTCGCCTGCCCGAGGAGGTGGTGGCCGTCGACAGCGGGGATGGGGGGGCGACGGCGGCGGCAGCGTCCATCTCCGCCTGGATCGCGCGCGTGGGGGTGCGGGGAGGGGAGGGGAATTGGCTCGCGAGATTTGATCGCGAGGGGGCGACTCGGACAGGAAGGGTGGTGGAAGGGAGGATGGTCGATGCTGGGGGCGATGAGGAGGTCGTCGGCAGCTGGGATG